>NC_069500.1:1039181865-1039304365 GCF_027579735.1 Bombina bombina | reverse complement strand
GCCTCCAGGAAGTAAAGCTGACCCTAAGCCATCGTTGGACACAACCCACCAAGTAGCGTCAATCAATCTCAACAACAGCTCCTGACCAGAATTAACGGGCTCCAAGGAGCGTCCCCTCCCAGCAGCAGACACCACCAGAAGAGAGACTGACAGAAAATCCTCCACCGAAGGGGAGGACAGACTCAAGAAAAGAAAACGGTCAACACTGCATAAGCAAACCAATCCCCGACCTTCCCTTCAGGGTAATGGTCCCATCCCAAAGGCTAGTTAAAGACGGAGGACAGGAGTCCCAGACCTCTGGAAGAACAAGGATGGATCTACGAGGAAGCAAAAAAAACCCTGAGCAGAAATCTGACCGCTACTAAAACCTGCATGCTACTGTGAGTCAAGACAGGAATTTCGTGCTTGGGTCCGAGAACCCCTACACAGCTGTCTTCCATAAAGAGGAACACTCCCAAGGGAAGAGAGTACTCAGACCCCCAGCATCCAAATACCAGAATCCATATAACAGGAGCCTCACCTGGGTTCAAACCCACAACCTCCTGCGTCAGAAACGGTTGAGCCAACAACTACTCCAGATCTCCCTATCCCAGGATTCTGAGGACGCAAGTAAGGAAAAAATCCCCTACAAGGCAAGAAAACAAGGACCCACGGGTCAGCACTTAGGCAGATCTGAATCTCCCATGAGACAGAAACCCCGCACCCTCAAAGAGACACGCGGGAACCCAAACCCTATGGTTAAGCAGAACCGTCCATGCCAGATCCAAGCAGACACATGGATCAAGCCAGAGTCCTCGGAATAATGGAATCGATCGAAAGATCTCCCCTCCAGAGGAACCCTAAGCTGCCTCCTAGGATTAGGAACGCACCATCTAAAGTCCGTAGACTTAAAGAACCTAGCAAACAGTCTCAAACCCAAAAGTCTGAAAGAACTCCTGACTAGTTTAAGAATTCGGCACCCAGTGCCCCTGGATCGCAAGCTAAACCCTCGTAGGCAGGCTAAACTATTTTTGAAAGGCTGAATTGGCCCTGCCAGGATTTGAACCTGTGACCTATGGATCTTTGAACAGGCTTTTGTAGTCAGGGTATTTAACCAACTGAGCTACCTCACTGGCATCCTGATACACCCGCAGGTGAGGCTAAATGGTCATCCACCTGACCCCGGAAGGAGAAGTCTGTAACCGACCTCGGACCTCCACTCTCAAGCCCGAAGGCTAGATCTGCAACGAGGTCGAAGGATAACACCCGAGCGTCGAAAGACCATGGAATGACCAAGGGTAGGTCCATATGGAGAAGACAACAGTCTCCAGAGATCCTTGCAGGATCAGACTCCCGAAAACCCTTTAACAGGGCAAAGGCTGGGAGCCTCGTAGAAGGCAGGGTAACAACTGCACTCCACATACTAGAGCAAATGCAATGCTAAGCAAAGGAAGAAGGACATGCCCGCACTTCCAGAACAGATGACCCAACCCAAAAACGGGAAGGAAAGAGACTCCGCCACCGCAAGAAATGCCATTAGGCTAAAAAAGAGTAAACATTCTGAGAAAGCTTTAAGTGAGGACGTCAAACAGTTCACCACTCTAGACCACGGAGGTCATTCACATCTCCTAACTCCAAAGGAGAGGAAACTACGGTTCCGAGTCCCCAGGGACCTTTAAGAACCATGATGATGTCTGAAAAAGTCAGACCCGTATCCCAAGCGAATAGCCAGAAAAGGCCAAGCTAGATCGAAACTGACAACCCTCCGTCCAGGAGCGTTGGATCTACACACTAGGCCCCATACTTCAAAGTAGGATCCGAGCCCGGAATCCATCTCAATAGGCCAAGTGATATTCAGAACCGGACAGGATTCAATCAGCACCACGAGGGTGACATGAACCCAAGTGACAACAGAAAGTGCCCGACCAGTACCTGCCTGGTATAAGGACACTCCAGAACTGTCCTAGGTCCAAGAAAAATCGACCTGAAGGTTCCATAATTTCAAACTAGTAAACATAAATCTGTTATTCAAAAGTGCGCAACTTCCGGGGAAGTGCCCACGCAACCACAAAATCGCAAGTGTCTGTTCCAGAGAAAGAACGTTCCCAAAAACGGAATTGTATCAGACATGAGCTTAATAAAAACAAATAAAACACATCCTATTCAGATCAAAAGAAAAGTAAGGCAGCACCCGCGGGTAAACGCCCAAGGTGAATGGATACGCCAACGGGACCAGCCGATCAGAGGCCCCATTCACCCAAGCTCAGAACTGGAACATAAAAGAAAGAAAAAACAGACGTCAAGGATTAGCTTCATCCCCAAACGTCTATTCCAACTTGCCATCCAGCATCTAAGGCCTCGGATCCCTCGGCCCACTAGGACTGGAATCCTCTAGCACCACAAAAACATGCCTTAAAATGACAAGAAGACGTGCCAGCCTATAACGAAAGGCAAAATCATCCCTCGCCGAATCAATAAACGAACCCGGTCCCGAGGTTGGGGCCCCTGAATCCTCAGAGGCCAACGCTTCCCCAGGAGGCTGAACTAAATCAGGCGATCCCAAGCTCGACCAGCCCTGGTTAACAGAACACGGACAGTATCTTAAAAATTTTTCACTTGGGAGATATAAAATGAGCCAGCACCATAGAAATGGCCATGCGGAACCATGCCGTAACCTCTGGAGGAAACAAGTCACCTTCCGGAAAAGGGGTAAAGGCCATAGGGACACCTGCTTATGTAGTAAAGGAAGGTTCTGGGGCACGCGCCTCACGGGACATGGAATCCTCGGAGGCAGATGGCTCAACGCACTCTAAGGTCCCGGATTCGGGAGAAGAGACTACTTTAGAACGGCAATCGGAACATAACTGATGGGCATGGATAACCCGGGCCATTTCATATTCATCACAAGACGCATTCTCTGTATCAGAGACAATCTTGGGATTACAAAAATGACAAACACTAACTGGCACTCTTCTTACACCCCCAATGGCTGGGGCACTCACCACTTCCCGTGAACCAGACAACCCACAAGCAGACCCGTCACGAGGTGCACTGTGCCAGTCACAAAAAGGGCACGCATCTCGAGAGATTGCGCCAACTGATAAGGCCGTTATGTTCCGAAAAGCCATGAACCTTATTACTACACATTAGCAGATAGAACCAAATAACAAACATGATTAAAGTCCCCCCTCAGGAGATATTAACCCTTGATTACTATTTTAAGATAAAAGCAGTCCCCCACTGGGACCCTACCATCTCTCGTTAACATTACATTCACATATTGAAATAAAATGAAACAATCTTACCGGAATCTGCGCCGTGGAACAGGAACATGGCCCTTCAAGTGTGACAGATAGTAGCTTCGCTTCTGACATCGACTTGAGTGAATAAAGGCAGGCAGCTAAACTCGTCAACGCTGATTGCCAAGGAGCAGTTAAATATGAGTCGGGATGGTTTCGCAGAAAGACTCTCCCTGCATCTCCGGACTCTAACCTTCATCCATGCTCGAACTGAGAGGCTGACAGGATTACTTAAAACTCCAGTCCCATTTTGAAGAGTACTACCCTCTATAAGAGACTCTCTCAAACTTCTGACACTTCTCTGCCAACCTCCTGTAACGAAAGGCAAAGAATGACTGGGGGATGATGTTAGTGGGTGAGGTATTTGAAGCCTTTGGCTGGGGGTGTCTTTGCCTCCTCCTGGTGGCCAGGTTCTGAATTCCCAAAAGTAATGAATGCAGCTGTTGACTTCCCGTTTAAGAAGAAATTGTAACATAAAAGGAATCCAAGTAAAAATGAAATTCAGTTTTAAAAGAAAAATGGCCCTGTGTCAAAAAGCATTTTCCACCCTGTAATTGCACCACTTTTATTTACAATCAGGCACTTCCTATAAATGGAGAAGTCTTTTACATACTGTGGAGGAATTTTGGACCACTCTTCTGTGCACTACTACAGCATCTCATTGGGCTTTCACTAGGCCAATCCAAAACCTTAGGTTTATTTCCTTTGAGCTATTTGGAGGTTGACTCTAGTGCTTTCCATCAATGTCCTGCTGAATAAACCAAGTACGCTAAATATCACACACTGTTGAGCGTATATTCTACTTCAGAATTTCCTGGTAGAGAGCAAAATTCATAGTTCTTTCAAAGATGGAAGGTTTTACAGGCACTAAGACACCTAAGTATCCCCACACTACCACCATTTTTCCCTTGCAAATGTGAGTTCAGCTCTAATGTTTCTCTTTGTTGGTTTGCACCTTACAATTCTCATGTAAATTCTATTTTTGCCTAGTCTCTTCCTTATTGTCAAATCGTAAACACTGAACTTAGCAGAAGCTAGAGGCCTGCAGTTCCTTAGATGTTGTCCTGGGTGTTTTTGTGACTTATTGGATCAGTTGTTGCTGCCCCCTTGGAGGTATTTTGGCAGGAAGATTCACCACTGTTCTGTGTTTTCTTCATTTGCAGATAATGGCTCTCACTTTCGTTTACTGGAGTCCTGGAACCTTAGAAATAGCTCTTTAACCCCTTCCAGACTGATTTATTCCAAAACCTTTTTTATAATCACTTCCGGAATTTCATTGGATTGCAGCATAGTGTGCTGCTTGTTGAGACCTTGTAACCTTCTTTACAGTGATGGAAAGGTTCTATTCATTTAATATCTAGATTCTACAGGGCTGGCAGGAATTGGATCCAATGATTAAAATGGGCTGATTGAGTAACAAAGGTGGTAATTATTTTTTTCACACAGGGCCAGTTGTTGCTGGATTAAATGATTATAATTTAAAAACTGAATGCTGGAAACGTTCAGAACAATGACTGAGCTACTCTGCAAAACAAAACCCAAGTTGGCCTTATCAGCTGCAGAAACTATGCAAATGTAAAATGTAGTCTTTTTTTGCGAGAGTGAGTCAACTTTGTGAGGTGAAACACTGGACAGAAGAGACATTGCCATTTTTATTCAAATGAAAAGGCTTTGGTATGTAAAGAAAATGCTATTTAACAATAGCAGTTACAAAACTCCTGTGAATGCAGTAGGTCATCTCCAGTGTAAGCCATTTAAGTTAGATTTGAAGATAAGAGTTTGAAGTCACTGTCATATCAAGCATATTATTGCAACATGCAATATACAAACCACTGTTGCAGCAACACACACTCTTAAAAGGGACACTCTATTCCATATGTTTTATTGTCCAGAAAGATAGATTATCCCTTTATTACCCATTCCCAAGTTATGCACAACCAACATGGTTATATTAATATATTTTTTTACCTCTGATTACCTTGTATCTAAAGCCTCTGCAGACAGCCCCCTTATCTCAGTGCTATTTACAGACTTGCAGTTTTATCTAATTAGTGCTGACTCATGAATAACGCCCCAGGAGTGAGAATAAAGTCATCTATGTGGCACACATCAACTTGCAATGTCTTGCTGTGAAAAGCTATAAAATGTGTTGAGATAAAGGCAGCCTGGTCTAAAGGTTATAAAGTATATTATTATGACAATTAGTTGATAAGCCTGCCCAGAGGGCAGTCTATGTATTAAAAATGCAACCCCCCCAAGCTACAAAAAATAAAAGTAAAATTACTAAATAAAAAACTAATAGCCCTATAAAAAAAAAATCCCCTCCCAAAATAAAAACACCCCCTAATCTAATACTAAACTACCAATAGCCCTTAAAAGGGCTTTTTGTAGGGCATTGAAAAGAAAATCAGCTCTTGTACATTAAAAATAAAAAAAAAAACCCTAACAGTAAAACCCCCCACCCACCAAACTCCCCAAAATAAAAAAAACTAACACTAATAACCCTAAACTACCCATTGCCCCTAAAGGGGCATTTGTATGGGCATTGCTTTTTGAAATTGCCCAATGAACCCTAATCATTGTTTTTTTTTTTTTTTTTAACCTAAACACTAAAGCCCAAATAGGTACTCAAGGTTTCAGAAGTCCGGCGGAGGTCTTCTTCCAGGCGGGTTCATCTTCATCCACAGCGAAGGTGGCGCGGAGCGGAGGTCCGGAGCAGAGCGGTCTTCCCAGATGTGGCGATCCTCGGCGGTGGTCATCTGTGGTGGCGTGGGCGGTCCTCGGCGGCATGGAGGCTCCTCTTCATCCGATTTCCGTCGTATACTGAATATAGAATGCAAGGTACCGCAATCAATTTGGGGTACCTTGCATTCCTATTGGCTGAATTTTTCAAATCAGCCAATAGGATTAGAGCTACTGAAATCCTATTGGCTGTTCAAATCAGCCAATAAGATTTCTGTAGCTCTCATCTTATTGGTTGATTTGAAATAGGATGAGAGCTACTGAAATCTTATTGGCTGATTTGAACAGCCAATAGGATTTCAGTAGCTCTAATCCTATTGGCTGTTTTGAAAAATTCAGCCAACAGGAATATGCAAGGTACCCCAAATTGATTGCAGTACCTTGCATTCAATATTCAGTATACAACGAACATCGGATGAAGAGAAGCCTCCATGCCGCCTGAGTATCGCCGCTTAATACTTCGTACGGGCGGTTAGGTTTTTTGTTTTTTTAATACTAATTGCGGGAGGTTATTTTTATTTTTTTGTAATGCTCCATTTGCCTTCGCTGCATCCCGG
This sequence comes from Bombina bombina, assembly GCF_027579735.1. Classification (NCBI taxonomy): domain Eukaryota; kingdom Metazoa; phylum Chordata; class Amphibia; order Anura; family Bombinatoridae; genus Bombina; species Bombina bombina. The sequence continues at coordinate 1,039,297,788 of NC_069500.1, read as the reverse complement.
TCGTTTCCAAAAATGGCAGGGTGGTGATTTTACCATCCTGCCATTTTCGGAATCCACCTGGATGCAGCTTTGCTGCATCCGGGTGAATTCTTTTGGCTGTGCGTGCAGCGAACATTCCTTTTGAGGATGCGTGCACAACTGGCGACACTGATGGAGGCGTTACAAACGCAATTATAGTATAGATGTGTTAGTTGTTCAAAGCTGGGGAATGGGTAGTAAAGGTGTTATCTATCTTTTAAAATATGAAACCTTTGGCCTCAGTAATGAGATAACTTGTTTTAAAAGAATACAATGTGAATTTATTTATACAATATTAAACATAAATTAAAAAAGCTGATCAGCAATAGAGCAATAAAATAATTGTAGCAATTAAATAGTAAGAATGTAACAATCAAACTAACTTGACACAATATAGCAACACACAATATGGCACTATAGCAAATGTCAGTGTAGCATCAAAAATAACAAAACAACCCTGGAGCTGATATGCGAAACAAATGTTGAAGATCCGGAATAAGAGTGAGCAGTCGAGATCCCCAGCTGATTCCTTGAGAAGCAGAGTGAGGCTGGAACGACAAACGGATCCAAATCATACACAAGCAGAAAACCAAACAAAAGGTGTTCACTTTTACTTACACCGTGTCTTGGTTGCTGCTGCGCCGATGGGTCCCTTTTAGCAAGCTGTAGCAGAGCCGGATAAGCCTTTGGAACAATGCCGGATTTTTCAAAGATACTCCGCTAAAAGTTGCAGTTAACACAGAAGCCGGTCTGTGTAGGTAATGTTACGTCAGGTGGCGTGGAGTGGGAGGAGCAACGCGTTTCAGCCCGGTCAGGGCCTTTGTCAAGCTCCAGAAAGGTGTAATACAGGGCTTTTTAAACCTGTATTAGCTGTGCTCATTGGTTGAATATCGCAAATGGGAGTGCCAGATAAGAGCCTGAGCCATAATACCAGTATACAATCAATGCGTTTCGGTCCACAGGGACCGGGCTGAAACGCGTTGCTCCTCCCACTCCACGCCACCTGACGTAACATTACCTACACAGACCGGCTTCTGTGTTAACTGCAACTTTTAGCGGAGTATCTTTGAAAAATCCGCATTGTTCCAAAGGCTTATCCGGCTCTGCTACAGCTTGCTAAAAGGGACCCATCGGCGCAAGCAGCAACCAAGACACGGTGTAAGTAAAAGTGAACACCTTTTGTTTGGTTTTCTGCTTGTGTATGATTTGGATCCGTTTGTCGTTCCAGCCTCACTCTGCTTCTCAAGGAATCAGCTGGGGATCTCGACTGCTCACTCTTATTCCGGATCTTCAACATTTGTTTCGCATATCAGCTCCAGGGTTGTTTTGTTATTTTTGATGCTACACTGACATTTGCTATAGTGCCATATTGTGTGTTGCTATATTGTGTCAAGTTAGTTTGATTGTTACATTCTTACTATTTAATTGCTACAATTATTTTATTGCTCTATTGCTGATCAGCTTTTTTAATTTATGTTTAATATTGTATAAATAAATTCACATTGTATTCTTTTAAAACAAGTTATCTCATTACTGAGGCCAAAGGTTTCATATTTTAAACATTTGACTATTGTCACGGTTTATCCAATCACTAGTTTCAGCTGCAATGTTTTGCAGCGCCAAGGTCTTTTAAAATATCTGGTTCCATCTGGGACACGATTTTCAAAAATACAAATTTTCTGTTTTTGGTTGTGGAGATAGGGGTCTCCATTTTTTTCCCTTGGTCTATTGGTGCCTTTTCCTTAGCGCAGGGTAACATTTTTCTTTATTTTATCTATCTTTTAAACAATAACATTTTTGGAGTAGACGATCCCTTTAATAGTGTAATCTGCAGTCAATGCAATGGTTCAGGGTGTGTATTAATTCTGTACATCTAAACACACATCTGATTTTTTAATAATATTATAATATTTATTATTACACAGTCCTTTTCCCCTATTTATATTCATTTAAGAAAAATAAACTAAAAGTTTAAATGAGAGAAAGGAAAGTGGAATGAATAAAGGATTTTAAATTAAGATAATGACTTTAGTATCCTTGATTCCGAATAAGACTATGTGTAAGTTAGACTTGTAACCTCCCAGCAAGTCAGTCTGGCCATATAATTAGGGAAGAGTGTGATACTGGCAGTTCTGTAAATATGCATCTTTTTTAACAATCCGCTGACGTTTAATGTTACATTATTTAATCATTGTTTTAAGACACAAACTTACGTCAACTCTAAAATCTTCTAGTCTCTTAAAGTTGCATAGGTAACTCTTTAACTTGGGTTCCACAGACAGATTCTTGGTCTTTGAGTATTTAAGATAAGCCCAAAATTTCTCCAATCCATAAAGCTGACCTAAGGGCAAAGAAAACAAAATGATCAGCACTGCAAGAGGCAAACACTTTATCTCACCCCCTGATCTTGTCTTGTTACCTGTTTCATAATCCTTTATAGTTTCTTCTTGGAAATCTTTGAATATCTCTTGTCTGAATTTCCTTTCCAATCCATAACTGTAAAATCTGAAAAGGCACTCTAACCCATACCTGCAATTGGCACCACAGAACTCAACAATTAATAATAAAGCCTCAAGTACTAAGACTTGCTCAGGTTATTTACAGAAGTACAATGTTAAATACATAATCTTTTGCTCCTTTTCACAGCTCAAAATGACTGAATGGTAAATTAAAGAACAATTCAATTAAAGAAATATTTTCATTTGTAAACTTTCAATTTCTATATTAACATACATAAACTGAGTAGATGTCGACAGATATTGCCCCAAATATCAATTCAACAACAAAATGTTGAATGCTGGAACAGGACTATGGGACTGAAACCCAAGAATAAAATACCTAAGCAACAGGGGTGAAAACTGCTCTATTCCATTTTCAGTTTTGTAGTCCAGTTAGTATTTACCAAATTAGATAATTTCACCATGAGTACAGTTGGATATTATAATAATAAAAATACCTCACTTGATTTACATTAATAAACCCTTAAAGGGATGGTAAATCATAGCATTTGTGAAATGCTAGGATTTACCAGTGGAACAAATAAATTTGACTTTCAGTCATGAAGTATAAAATACTTTATGCTGAAAGTTCCTTTATTTGTTTGTAGCATTCATGACACTGAGCTGCTCATGCAGCCCAAGGAAGAACGCTGTTTTGTTGTGAGGTGACGTTTCCACCTCTTGTCAAATAGCTGTGCGCTCCAACTGGCGCCAAACCAGATAGCCCGCACGGCTATTGGCTAAGAGGTGGAAATGTCACTTCAGCAAAATAGCATTCTGCCGTGGGCTGCATGAGCAGCTCAGTGAGGTGAACGTTTCAAACAAATAAAGGAACTTTCAGCATCAAGTATTTTATACTTCATTACTGAAAGTCCCCTATATTTGTTCCAATAGTAAATCCTTGCGTTTGACAAACACTAGGATTTACCATCCCTTTAAGAAGCTCTCTTTATATAACTATTGCATGAAAGGGTTTAAATGGGGCGCTAATATTCAAGAATGAAGGAGAAAAAAAGGGATTCTGAAGAACTGATGCTTGGTAAGATACACAAACAAATAAAGTACTCCTGGTAGTGTACAGGGTTACTCCACATAGTATGCTTCTTTGCACAATTCAAATGAAAAATAGTGTATAATGATTACATATAAAAATTAACTTTTATTTATATATATTTAAAAAACATCCTTAAATAGATATCCCTAGTAGTAAGCACACTACTACTAGGGATAACCATTTAAGGATGGGAGAGGCTCTCTGGCTTTATATCTACTAAAGTGTTAAATAGATTAATATATAATTACCTTATTTATCTTCCTAACAAAGGATCATACCTCACTTAGGAAAGAGTTCTAATATTCGAATAGATAACTATATTAACAGACATTTAACAAAGTCTTGGAATGCTCCCCTGTCCCAGTATCCCATATAGATACATTGTTACTTATGCAGCATTCGGATTCTATTCTTACATAATTTTAGCTGGTTACAAAGGTGTAGTGTTTTTAATTTACGTGACAGTGCAGCAAGAAACTTTACTCTTTTGCCGTCTTTTAAATATATATATATATAAATAAATAAAAGTTAATAATGTTTATGTTTAATCATTATAAACTATTTTTCATTTGAATTGTGCATAGAAGCATACTCTGTGGAGTAACCTTGTACACTTACAGGAGTACTTTATTTGTAGATACTATTTACATGCTTGAAGCACAACTATTTGTATTGACCTCAGTATAACCGACATCAAGGTCTGCAAATAAATAACTAACTCATGTATTTTTGGTTTAATAAGATACACAAACTGTCATTGATCATGACCAGTTACAATTTGAGATTTTAGAAATATCTATGTGGTGCTTCTAGTGCTGAATTTTGGAACTAAATCTTTTAAATCAAATATATAATCATGCAGAGTAGCAAATAAAGAGAGATATTATGTTTAACTGATATTTAGAATGCCGTCTAGAAATCATACAACTAGATATTTTTTAAATCAGGTGGCAGCAGTTGAGAAACTTGTCACCTGTAGTTGTCTTTGGCTTCTTCCACAGCAAGCTGTTTAAATTCCTCGTACATTTTTTTGTTAAAATGATCTCTGAGGAAAAAAGACCAGAAGCGGAAAAGAGTGTTCATCTCAGGAGACTGCCCAGTTCCTAATTTTTTTCTCTCTAAGGACAGGAAAAAAAATACCCATTAGCAGGAATCCAACAGTAGTAAAATATCTTACTGCACATGTATTTGTTGCTCCTCAGCATGGACACTATAGATAAAGGGACAATAAACACCTTGTAACTTACTGTCTTGAAATAGATGCTAGGTGAGTGTAAAAAGATTTTGAATGCATTAACACCTTAACAACTGTTTTGCAATGGCCACCACTTGCATTGTTTGGAGGAGACAATCAAAACTTGTTACTGGAGTAGATACATCTAGCCAGTACCAGTGTCATTTTGTTAGCAACTTTTCATTTCTCTACATATAGGATCATCTCTGCTGAGACCAATTAGGATCATATATGTTACAGGGTTAGGCTTGTGAATTGTGCCATGTGCACTTCCAATCTACATAATTGTAAAATGTGTAATTTCAGTTAAAATTACAGGGAAGGGGACAAAACATATAATGAAAGTGTATTGCAAAGTTGTTTTATGATGCATAAACCTTTATATTACAGTCTCATAGTATTTACTGCACCTTTGGTAACTGTATAGGTGCAAAATTAACTTTTCAAGTGTTTTTACAAAGCGTAGTGAGGTAAATACAGATTATGTTAGCAATTATCTAAATAAATAGCAACCTTACACCACTAGAGGGAGTAAGAGGGCTGCTGAACTGAGAAACACAACAATCTTCTACTGGCAGGAAGCTACAATTCAGAGCCAATTCCCTATTGTGCAATATTATGATACGGTTGCCCTAATTTCCAAATAAAATAGCATAGTTTTGTATTGGGAAATGTGGAAGAGAGCCATGAAAGAGAGCCACCTAAAAGAGGGAGTTTAAAAATGTCTGACTCCTACAGTTCTGTTTAAATGTGTGTTCCTGTTCTGAAAATACATATTTCTTGTTCTGATGTTGTGAGGTGTGTCCACCAATAGAGTTGCAGGATTTTTTTTTTTTTTATGAGCGAATGAACTTCTATCCCAATATGTAAACACATGCAGTTCCTGCTACTTTCAAAATACAAAATAAAATAAATTTGAGTTAACCATTTTTACTAAAAAATATATTTTAACATTTGTAAACAACACTCTTATGTGGGTGACTAACACTAGTCAAACATATTGTTACTAGTACTATAATGTTTCAATCCAAATACTTTCAATATAGGTAAATTTAAGTAACAGAAAATAGTCAGATTAGACTATATAATAATTATGAATAGTTAAACCACATTACACTATACTTTTATTACTTATTTCCCCCCCTTTTCCTGTAGTCTATATGTCTGAAAAATGTATTTTGTGCTTTTACAATTCTCAGAATTGATGTGAAAGGGACAGTCTACACCAGAATTGTTATTGTTTAAAAGATAGATAATCCCTTTATTACCCATTCCCCATGTTTTGCATAACCAATATATATTATATTAATAATTACCTCTGAGTATTTAAGCCTCTGTTGACTGCCCCCTCATTTCAGTTCTTTTGACCAATCAGTGCTGACTCCTAGGTAACTATGGGCTTGACCACAATGCTCACATGGAATTGTTTTGTAATTTTTATTCTCTCTCTCTATCTATCTATCTATCTATATATATATATAACTCCAATGAAAGAAAGCACTCACAGGACTTCTTATTTGTGGGTTAACCAAAAAGGCAACTTAACTTTAATTGACGTTTCGAGGTTCAAACTGACCCCTTCCTCAGAATAACCAAAAGTGACAAATACACAAAAATATATAGTGTGAACAATCATCAAAATAGCAATACTTACAAAGCACACCTGTGTCCTATAGTGTATTGTGGAAGTGTGTGAGTGGAACGCACGCTATGCGTGTCAAAAACCGGAAGTAGATCCATTTCCGGTATTACAAAAAAAGAAATAGTTTCTCTATTGTTGTTCATTGTGTAGATACAGCTTTAGGGCTCATAAATTAAACATTTGTGTCTGTTATTATGCAACCTCACATAGTGTTGTGTGAAAAGAACAGGACTTACTTCTTTCGTTAATATCTAGCCGTAGCATAGACCGGCTTGGCGAAATTAGTCAGTGGCGCTTTTGTGCCTAGTATTGATTACGCACACCAGAAGCTCCTACTACCAACCATGTGGCTCAATGTGCTAGGCAATATGAATGTGAGGGAATCCGGTATAGGCATCCCATACTATATCGCCCAAACGGAAGTGGCAAAGTCTCCAGTGATTGGCCCATGTTCAGAGCATTCTTATTGCCTAGCAACAAGTGTTGACATCGTAATGATGTGTCTGATGCTTTGTATCGTATAAGTGCAGTGTGATATAAGCATAAAGTGAGCATGATTGCGATATAGTGCGTCAATGTAGCATCTAAATCAATAGATTTTAGGCAAATAAAAATACATTCATAAGTCTAAACAGCCCTTATACAAGCATGAAGAAAGCATAATTGCGGTATAGTGTGTCAATATATCATCTAACCCAATATACTTTAGGTCAATGAATACACATTCATAAGTTAATATAGCCCTTATATTCTAATTACACATGTCTCTCCGTATCATGGTCTAAGATACTTCTGATTGCATATATACAAATCGTCTCCCCAAGGAAACATGTGTCTTACAGAAAGTAAATCTCAAAAACTGTGCATCTTAAATAAAGATATGCTACATTTTGCTGGCTTACAATTCAAACCATAAATAAGCCTGCATGTGTCATAAGGATAAAAAAGTAACAAACGAATATATTCCACATCTAGAAAGAAAATATGTTCCACATCTAAAAAATCCACATCTAAAAAAATATTAAAATCAAATATACATGAAAAATACAACTTGCATTTAAGTAATTTCATCTCTATTCCCACTGGAATGAGATGTCAGTGTGCTCATTCAAAGAAAACACACAGAATATGTTATTGGATTTAGCAACAAATAATAACTCTGAAGTATGTTCAAAAGACTCAAAATACCGTCCTGGGAGGGATCCTTTGGATCATATACTGATCCGGGCTGCCAGTGGGCACCGAACTAGCGAGTGACTCGCCTTGGAATAGGGGTGGTAGGAGCATGAACCAGGCCCACTCACATGGCACCCTGTTCAACGCTCCAATAACATGTGGCCCAAGAAGGATGTCTGCACCCAACGGTGTATGGCCGCCCTCACGCCACATGTACACAACCCTAACCAGCTCTCGCACCCTAGTAGGTTTCTGGTGCCATCACTTAGATCATGGCCCTGAAATCTGGAACTGAGTTCAGTCCTCCTGGGTAAATGGTTCCCAGACGATAAATCCATTCTGCTTCACGTTTGAGCAACAGTTTGTTTCTATTACCTCCTTTATCCAACTTAGGAATATGATCAATTAATATGATTCTTATGGATGAAACAGAATGACCTTCAACGAGACAGTGTCGTGACACTGGTTGTTCGGACTGTCTGGTGTCCAAGGCCTGCCTGATGGCCAGACGATGGTTAGCCATCCTCTCTCTCATGGTGCCCTGTGTCTTACCCACGTAAAAAGCAGAACATGGGCACACCAAGAGGTACACTACATGGGTAGTGGTACACGTAATAGAATTACGTATATTGTAAATTTTGTTATGTGGATGGTGGAAAGTTCTTGTTGTGATCATGGCATTACAGGTGATACACCCCAGGCATCGGAAACATCCCTTGTTCCGAAGTATTTGTGGGGCTGTATAACTGGCTTTCGGATCTGTTTTTACCAGAAGGTCCCTAAGATTTGTGTTTCTTCTGTAACCCACCATGGGTCTAACAGACTGAGTAAAGGGTAGTTTATGATCTGATGATAAGATAGTCCAATGCTTGTTCAGTATGTTACCTACCCTTTTGTTATTTGGAGCAAACGTGGTGCTCATGATTAACGGTATCCTAGGGTCTTCACATACTCCCTTCTTCTCAGTAATATCTGTTCTTCACCTCTTCCAAAATGCCATCAAGCATTGGTCTCCCGTATCCTCTGTTAAGGAATTTATCCTTCATCTCTTCTAACTGGGAGGCCCCCACTACCTTGTCTGTGTTGTTTCTAGCCGTTCTCATAAATTGAGATTTAACGATACCCTTAAATAATGAGGGAGGGTGGCAGCTCTTTGAATGAGCACACTGACATCTGATTCCAGTGGGAATAGAGATGAAATTACTTAAATGCAAGTTGCATTTTTCATGTATATTTGATTTTATTTTTTTTTAGATGTGGATTTTTTAGATGTGGAACATTTTCTTTCTAGATGTGGAATATATTACTTTGTTACTTTTTTATCCTTATGACACATGCAGGCTTATTTATGGTTGGAATTGTAAGCCAGCAAAATATGGTACATTACATGTATATTATGCTGCAACAGTGTAGCATATCTTTATTTAAGATGCACAGTTTTTGAGATTTACTTTCTGTAAGACACATGTTTCCTTGGGGAGACGATTTGTATATATGCAATCAGAAGTATCTTAGACCATGATACGGAGAGACATGTGTAATTAGAATATAAGGGCTATATTAACTTATGAATGTGTATTCATTGATCTAAAGTATATTGGGTTAGATGATATATTGACACACTATACCGCAATTATGCTTTCTTCATGCTTGTATAAGGGCTGTTTAGACTTATGAATGTATTTTTATTTGCCTAAAATCTATTGATTTAGATGCTACATTGACGCACTATATCGCAATCATGCTCACTTTATGCTTATATCACACTGCACTTATACGATACAAAGCATCAGACACATCATTACGATGTCAACACTTGTTGCTAGGCAATAAGAATGCTCTGAACATGGGCCAATCACTGGAGACTTTGCCACTTCCGTTTGGGCGATATAGTATGGGATGCCTATACCGGATTCCCTCACATTCATATTGCCTAGCACATTGAGCCACATGGTTGGTAGTAGGAGCTTCTGGTGTGCGTAATCAATACTATGCACAAAAGCGCCACTGACTAATTTCGGCAAGCCGGAAGTGAGGTCACTTCCGGCCTACTGAAACGCATATGCGTTCCATCTACGGTCTATGCTACGGCTAGATATTAACGAAAGAAGTAAGTCCTGTTCTTTTCACACAACACTATGTGAGGTTGCATAATAACAGACACAAATGTTTAATTTATGAGCCCTAAAGCTGTATCTACACAATGAACAACAATAGAGAAACTATTTCTTTTTTTGTAATACTGGAAATGGATCTACATCCGGTTTTTGACACGCATAGCGTGCGTTCCACTCACACACTTCCACAATACACTATAGGACACAGGTGTGCTTTGTAAGTATTGCTATTTTGATGATTGTTCACACTATATATTTTTGTGTATTTGTCACTTTTCGTAATTCTGAGGAATGGGTCAGTTTGAACCTCGAAACGTCAATTAAAGTTAAGTTGCCTTTTTGGTTAACCCACAAATAAGAAGTCCTGTGAGTGCTTTCTTTCATTGAATTTCTTTGGTACATGTTAGCACCCAGGCAGATGGTACAGGAGGCTGGATTCACTATATGAGGGATTATATATATATATATATATATATATATATATATATATATACACATACACACACATATACTGTTCACACACACAATATAAATTATATTATCCTGTATGTCAAGAGCACTGGAATGTGAAATAGATATTGACGGCAGATAAGAGCCATAGGCCCAGCAAGTCTGCCCGACCTTACCTAACAGTATAAACTTATCTAGTTCGTAGGATAGCCTTATGCTTGTCCCAAATATGTACAGTGTATATGCAGTATCTGTACACACATATATATGTTAATAGTTTTTATCATCATATAGTGTTTATGTGAGTAATTTTTTTAAAACGTATTTATGTTGCGTTTGGCACAACTTTACGCAAGGGTTCCAGACGTCCTAACCTGACGAGCGTAAAATGCAATTGCGCTTTCGTGATCGTGTTTACTTTCAACTAGTAATACGTGTGCTATTTCTAATTGCATGCAAAGTGATGAAAAAAACTATTGTGCTCATGCACAAAAGTTAGCGTGCCACTTGTAATCTATTCCATCGTAAATTCATTTATTGCCAGGCTGAAGAACAATCTTGTAATTAAAGGAAGGTGTTTACGGTCCCTTTAACATGAAAAATCTAAAGTTAAACTGTTAAAACAAACAAATAATCAATACAAAAAGCGTCTTCAAACTTCCCATCAGCTTCAGTTCCTGTTAGAAATGGAAGTGCAGAACACCCATTCCCCAGTCTTACATAACCAACACTGTTATATTAATACAGGCGTACCTCAGAGATATTGCGGGTTTGGTTCCAGACCAACTCAATGAAGTGAATATAGCAATAAAGAGTCACACTGATTTTGTTTCCCAGTGCATATTAAAGTTATATTTACACTATATTGTAGTCTATTAAGTGTGCAAAAGCATTAGCTCTAAAGAAACAATGTACATACCTTAATTAAAACATACTTTATTGCTAATAAATGCTAACCATCATCTGAGCCTTCAGTGAGTCGTAATCTTTTTGCTGGTGGTGTGTGATAGAGATATATATATGGAAACAGAAAACCATATCTGAGTGCCACAATACACAGCTCACCTAAGTGTCTCTCTCCTCTCTGAGATCTGTCGATCCTCGGCGTGTGTGTGTGTGTGTGTGTGTGTGTGTGTGTGTGTGTGTGTGTGTGTGTGTGTGTGTATGTATGTATATATATATATAATATATATATATATATATATATATATATATATATATATATATATATATATATATATATATATATATATATATATATATATATATATATATATATATATATATATATATATATATATATATATATATATATATACATACACATACACACACATACATACATACATACATACACACACACACACACACACAATTCAAGTAAAGGATAAGCACTCTTTAACCCCAGGATGGGGTAAGCATATACCAGGGTGCACGTGTCAGATATAAACAGTCCAGAGCAAAGACAGCACTCACTGGATTTAAGTAAAAAATAACTTATTGAAAAAAAGTTAAAAGCATAGTCCCATGACGTTTCGGTGTCCACAGACACCTTTGTCAAATGGCATCACCCAATTTGAGGACCGTTGTATAATCCTGACATCCAGGAGGCAGAAAAAAAAAAACCTTTTTTTTCAATAAATAATAAAAGTTATTTTTTACTTAAATCCAGTGAGTGCTGTCTTTGCTCTGGACTATATGCAGAGTAAAGACAGCACAGGTGGCCCTCGTTTTACAACGATTCAATTTACACCGTTTCAGAATAACAACCTTTTTTTCCAGTCATGTGACTGCTATTGCAAAGCATTGAGAAGCAGTGCATTTATTAAAATAGCCAGTAGGTGGAGCTGTCCGCTTGTGTTGCAGCAAAGCCAAGCAAGCTGAAATTAATCAGTTTAACCAGATCTGAGCTGTCGAGCAGATTTCAAAGGAACAAGATCTTCTTGTCTATAAATCAGTCCAGATTGGAATGCATAGAAAGAACTGTTTGCAGAAAAATGCAAGTGAAGTCTGTGTTGTGTGATTATTTTATTAGGTTTATAATGCTGTTTAGCAAATGTTTTTGTTCATTTAACTTAGTTTAATTATATATTCTGTGTTGTGTGATTATTTTATTAGGTATATAATGCTGTTTAGCATTTAAAGTCTTCATTTCAAAGCTTTAAAAATAATGTACTAGGTGTTACTTATGACAATTTTGAGAGGGGCCTGGAACCTATCTCCCTCACTTCCCATTGACTTACATTATAAACTGGGTTTCAATTTACAACGGTTTCGATTTACAACCATTCCTTCTGGAACCTAATATGGTTAATTCTCATATGTGTAGGAATGTATGCCTGAATGCTGTATAGAAATATATACAATTTATTTCTTCATACAATTAATAAACATATAATAGAAACATACATTTAAAACATGGATCCATGTGACAGTATACAAATATAATAGATTACGATCTTTGTTCATAAAAAACAATAAATTGACATAATAATTCCTAAATTAGTGTCTTAAAAATCTCCAAATCAGTTCCTAAATTAGTTTCTTAAAATCTCTAAAAAATCCTTACAAAATTAATTAAAACATATAATCCGTTGTAGTCCCTAACCGGTTAGGGTGATTTGATATTCTCAAAAAACAGTATTAGTCTCTTATTTGGTGTAACTTCATTAAAAAGTGTGAAACAAAAAATGTGAAGCAAAAAAAGAGTGTGAAACATAAAATTTCTTGGCGTGTTGTAATAGTGATAAAAAATATATATATATTGAAAAAATATTTTAAAATAGATTCCAAAAAAAAAACTTTTAAAACGTGAAGTCCAATATTCAAAAATCAAAAAGTAAAGCTAATATAAAAGACATAAAGTTCTTCCGTGTTTTAAATCCAAAATGGTGGTTGAGGTGGTTGTGAAATGTCAAATGTGTTAAAAAAATGGAGAAAAAAATAATGAATTAAATCCAAATCCTTATCAAATAATAAGTCTGTGCTTTCTATGGGTGTAGAAAATTAGAATTGGTGTGAATCTTCCTTCTTCTTAACAAATGGTTTGTTGTTGATATATTGATTATAGGGTATTCGGTCTGTGATGAAAGACTCTATCTTTATAAAACCTGTAAACAACAAAATAACATAGTGCAATAATGCTACAAATGTGATAGAAATAATGAAAAACTGCTCACCAATGACTGTCAACGCGTTTCGGCCTCTCAGTAAGGCCTTTCTCAAGACTATTCTCAAGATAGTCTTGAGAAAGGCCTTACTGAGAGGCCGAAACGCGTTGACAGTCATTGGTGAGCAGTTTTTCATTATTTCTATCACATTTGTAGCATTATTGCACTATGTTATTTTGTTGTTTACAGGTTTTATAAGGATAGAGTCTTTCATCACAGACCGAATACCCTATAATCAATATATCAACAACAAACCATTTGTTAAGAAGAAGGAAGATTCACACCAATTCTAATTTTCTACACCCATAGAAAGCACAGACTTATTATTTGATAAGGATTTGGATTTAATTCATTATTTTTTTCTCCATTTTTTTAACACATTTGACATTTCACAACCACCTCAACCACCATTTTGGATTTAAAACACGGAAGAACTTTATGTCTTTTATATTAGCTTTACTTTTTGATTTTTGAATATTGGACAAAACGTTTTAAAAGTTTTTTTTTGGAATCTATTTTAAAATATTTTTTCAATATATATATATTTTTTATCACTATTACAACACGCCAATAAATTTTATGTTTCACACTCTTTTTTGCTTCACATTTTTTGTTTCACACTTTTTAATGAAGTTACACCAAATAAGAGACTAATACTGTTTTTTGAGAATATCAAATCACCCTAACCGGTTAGGGACTACAACGGATTATATGTTTTAATTAATTTTGTAAGGATTTTATAAAGATTTTTTAGAGATTTTAAGAAACTAATTTAGGAACTGATTTGGAGATTTTTAAGACACTAATTTAGGAATTATTATGTCAATTTATTGTTTTTTATGAACAAAGATCGTAATCTATTATATTTGTATACTGTCACATGGATCCATGTTTTAAATGTATGTTTCTATTATATGTTTATTAATTGTATGAAGAAATAAATTGTATATATTTCTATACAGCATTCAGGCATACATTCCTACACATATGAGAATTAACCATATAAGAAATAACAGATATATACAGTATTTCCCAAACCTAATTCCCATAGCCTTTAATTAGGCGCTTTCTGATATACAATCAACATTTCTTAACCATTTTTTGGGGCAGCTAGGTACCCCATCTATCATTAAGCATTATTGGGATATTATGAGCGCTGAAAGATACTATTGATACATTCCTTCTGGAACCTAACCCCGGCGTAAACTGAGGGCTATATATATATATATATATATATATATATATATATATATATATATATATATATATATATATATATATATATATATATATATATATATATATATATATATACACATATACATACACATATACACACACACATATATGTGTGCGTGTGTATTCATGTGCATTTGTGTGCAGGGATAGGCAAGGTGTCTGTGACTAGCCCTTGCAGTGTCCACCACAACCTTAGTATATATTTTCTTTCTGATTAAATAATAGGAATAAAAAAAAATATGTAGTGAGAATAAAGTTAGTGACTTGTCAAGAGACTGCTAGTGATATTGGGTGATAAGTTATGGAATAAAGCCTGAGTTAAATACTGTGTATCTGCATCTGTATAATAACACCCAGCTCTATACAAAGACACAGTAGTGACACTGACGTATAGCCAGACAAGGGCTGGTTATAGGGTCAGTGGTATCTGCATCAGTAGAATAACACCCAGCACTATATACTGACACAGTAGTGACACTGGCACATGGTTATAGCCAGAAGAGGGCTGGTTATAGGATCAGTGGTATCTGCATCAATATAATAACACCCAGCACTATATAATGACACAGTAGTGACACTGGCTCATGGTTATAGCCAGAGGAGGGCTGGTTATAGGATCAGTGGTATCTGCATCAGTATAATAACACCTAGCACTATACAAAGACACAGTAGTGACACTGGCACATGGGTATAGCCAGAGGAGGGCTGGTTATAGAATCAGTGGTATCTGCATCAGTATAATAACACCCAGCACTATATAATGACACAGTAGTGACACTGGCTCATGGATATAGCCAGACAGGGGCAGGTTATAGGGTCAGTGGTATCTGCATCAGTATAATAACACCCAGCTCTATACAAAGACACAGTAGTGACACTGGCTCATGGGTATACCCAGAAGAGGGCTGGTCATAAGATCAGTGGTATCTGCATCAGTATAATAACACCCAGCACTATATAAATGACACAGTAGTGACACTGGCTCATGGATATAGCCAGACAGGGGCTGGTTATAGGGTCAGTGGTATCTGCATCAGTATAATAACACCCAGCACTATATAATGACACAGTAGTGTCATGGGTATAGCCAGAGGAGGGCTGGTTATAGGGTCAGTGGTATCTGCATCAGCATAATAACACCCAGCTCTATACAAAGACACAGTAGTGACACTGGCACATGGGTATAGCCAGAGGAGGGCTGGTTATAGGATCAGTGGTATCTGCATCAGTATAACAACACCAAGCACTATATAATGACACAGTAGTGACACTGGCACATGGTTATATCCAGAGGAGGGCTGGTTATAGGATCAGTGGTATCTGCATCAGTATAATAACACCTAGCACTATATAATGACACAGTAGTGACACTGGCTCATGGGTATAGCCAGACAAGGGCTGGTTATAGGGTCAGTGGTATCTTCATCAATATAATAACATCCAGCGCTATATAATGACACAGTAATGACACTGGCACATGGGTATAGCCAGACAAGGGTTGGTTATAGGGTCAGTGGTATCTGCATCAGTATAATAACACCCAGCACTATATAATGACAAAGTAGTGACACTGGCTCATGGGTATAGCCAGAGGAGGGCTGGTTATAGGGTCAGTGCTATCTGCATCAGTATAACACCAAGCACTATATAATGACACAGTAGTGACACTGGCACATGGGTGTAGCCAGAGGAGGGCTGGTTATAGAATCAGTGGTATCTGCATCAGTATAATAACACCCAGCAGTATATAATGACACAGTAGTGACACTGACTCATGTGTATAGCCAGAGGAGGGCTGGTTATAAGATCAGTGGTATCTGCATCAGTATAATAACACCAAGCACTATACAAAGACACAGTAGTGACACTGGCACATGGGTATAGCCAGACAAGGGCTGGTTATAGGGTCAGTGGTATCTGCATCAATATAATAACACCCAGCACTATATAATGACACAGTAGTGACAAAGGCTCATGGGTATAGCCAGAGGAGGGCTGGTTATAGGATCAGTGGTATCTGCATCGGTATAATAACACCCAGCACTATACAAAGACTCAGAAGTGACAAAGGCACATGGGTATAGCCAGACAAGGGCTGGTTATAGGGTCAGTGGTATCTGCATCAATATAATAACACCCAGCACTATATGACACAGTAGTGACACTGGCTCATGGGTATAGCCAGAAGAGGGCTGGTTATAGGATCAGTGGTATCTGCATCAATATAATAACACCCAGCACTATATAATGACACAGTAGTGACACTGGCTCATGGGTATAGCCAGAGGAGGGCTGGTTATAGGATCAGTGGTATCTGCATCAGTATAATAACACTCAGCACTATATAACGACACAGTAGTGACACTGGCTCATGGGTATAGCCAGAGGAGGGCTGGTTATAGGATCAGTGGTATCTGCATCAGTATAATAACACAGTAGTGACACTGGCACATGAGTATAGCCAGAGGAGGGCTGGTTATAGGATTAGTAGTATCTGCATCAGTATAATAACACCCAGCACTATACAAAGACACAGTAGTGACACTGGCTCATGGGTATAGCCAGAGGAGGGCTGGTTATAGGATCAGTGGTATCTGCATCAGTATAATAACACCCAGCACTATACAAAGACTCAGAAGTGACAAAGGCACATGGGTATAGCCAGACAAGGGCTGGTTATAGGGTCAGTGGTATCTGCATCAGTATAATAACACCCAGCACTATATAATGACACAGTAGTGACACTGGCTCATGGGTATAGCCAGAAGAGGGCTGGTTATAGGATCAGTGGTATCTGCATCAATATAATAACACCCAGCACTATATAATGACACAGTAGTGACACTGGCTCATGGGTATAGCCAGAGGAGGGCTGGTTATAGGATCAGTGGTATCTGCATCAGTATAATAACACCCAGCACTATATAATGACACAGTAGTGACACTGGCACATGGTTATAGCCAGAGGAGGGCTGGTTATAGGATCAGTGGTATCTGCATCAGTATAATAACACCAAGCACTATAAAATAATGTTTTTAATTTCAAATGTACCTTGGTGTCCTTCACTAAGGTCTGTACTTTGGAAAATGTCCCCCACAGCCTTTGTCTGTGCCTATCCCTGTTTGTGTGTATATTTGTTTGAAAAATGTCACTGATAAACTTTTGACACATGGTTCCACAAGCCTTCAATTAGTAAAAAAAGAGTATCACTATCTGTGAAGTGCAATAAAGTGAAGCACAATAAAACGAGGCATGCCTGTATACTTTTTACCTCTGTGATTACCTTGTATCTAAGCCTCTGCAGACTGCCCCTTATCTCAGTTCTTTAGACAGACTTGCAGTTTAGACAATCAGTGCTGACTCATAAATAACTCAATGGGAGTGAGCACAATGGTATCTATATGGCACACAGGAACTAGCACTATCTGGCTGTGAAAAGCTTTTAAAATGCACTGAGATAAGTGGTCGACCTGCAGAGACTTAGAAACAGGCAGAGATTTAGAGGTTATAGAGTATATTAATATTATGATATAGGCTGACCAAACCCTCTCAATCTTTGCTAAAACGTTTACATTCTCAGTGCTCTAGGGTCCTTACCATTTAGGCACCTTCGACGATATTTATGGTAGGCATGTTGTGTAAATTCATTTTCTTTTAAAAGCTCGTGAGAAGGATGTTGAAATTTAGGCAGAGAGTTAGGAGTGCAGCCATAACTTCCTACTAGTGGAGCACCTTCTGAAGGGGAAGCGTTTGAACTGCTGCAAGATATAAAACAAAAAATGACTGAAAGGTAGGCAATAGCGAAAATAAACAAACATTTAAAGGGATAAGAAACCCAAACATTTTTTCTTTCATGATTCAGATACAGCATGCGATTTTTAACAACTTTCTAATTTACTTCTTTAATCAATTTCCTTCATTCTCTTGGTATCTTTTGTTGAAAAGCAGAGACGTAAGCTTAGGAGCCGGCACATTTCTGGAGCACTATATGGCAGCAGTTTTGTAACAATATCACTAGGTGGCAGCACTATTTACTGTCATGTAGTGCTCCAGATTTCTACCTAGGTATCTCTTCAAATAATTTTAAGGCAACAAATATAATTTAATAACAGAAGTAAATAGGAAACTTATTAAGAATTGTATGCTCTGTCTGAATCACAAAATATTTTGTTTGCGTTTCATATCCCTTTAAGATTCAGGAGATATATAACGTCCATATTTTCAATCATACATGGGTATTTATAAGAAATATAACGTTTGCCAGTCTGGGATCAGTAATATGAAGACACAGTGAGGAACAATGAGAAGATGCATGTGACAGACATAGCATATGGGACTGAAGCCATTCAACAAGTTCTATAAGGAGAAAGTGCTGCTTGTAATGCTGTGCAAAGCCATGTCCTGGCACGTGCTTACTTTATACAATGCAGAAAATACTATGGTACTTTAATGGCAGGATAAATTGGAATTTATTAAAATTGAGGGGGAAGCACTATATGTGATGAAAAGTTCAGGAAATATTGGTTTTGTATTCCATGCAAAAACATAGCAGATGTACTTTTAAATGAACACACATTAAATGGGACATAGCAGCGTTGAGACCTATAAAGTGCAGTAAAAGCTGCAGTCATGTGAGTTGCCATTGTGATATGTGCATGTGAGAATAAATGCACAATGACTACACTGAATATTGACTGATGGTTAAAAGGCGACTTCATTTAATATGCCTCTGAAACAAATGTGCCAGTGCAAATCAGCCTTATGTGTTTGGAGATTTCATATATCAAGTGATGTATCAGATATATTTGGCGCTAGTGATCTGGAAACAACTTGCATAGAAATACATTGTATTGTGATGTGGTGTGTAGAAAGCATTAGCTATTTATACAATACTGTGTTCAGCTTGGATCCATGATTTGCTCAATTCCCTTTTGTTGAGACAAACAGTACTTGCTATTTCTTCTTGTTACAAATGTAATTAAGGGCCTGCATCATTACACGATTTGTAAATTAAATTGGATTTAAATGATTTTCCTAAATAATGGATATAATATAATCTATTGTTACAAGCAAGGAAGGTCTGAATATTTAACAAAAGTCAGCATAAGATTTCAGCCCCCTCCCACTCACAGCCAGATAGTAACAGATTTCCAGTCAGACAAAGTAAACCAGGAATGTGGCATGTTTGTTTTGGATTTGAATTGCTCACCTCATGTTCCCTTAGCATGGTGCTGCAATACTATATCCAAACACATAGCTTGAAACATTGATTTCTTTTACTAGTAGAGAATTAGTTTTAAAAGGTTTATTAGTAAAATGTTAAATTTGTGCTTCTTTATTCTGTTAACATTTATGGCCACATACAGTTTGATCTCAAACATTGAGCAAAACTTTTGATTTGGTTTTACTTTTAATACATAGCCTAAAACAACAAACAATATAAGAAATGATCACTTACATAATAAAACAAGGGTTCAAGTGAGGTCACAAGGGGTAACTGCTGCTGATCCAATCAGCAGAGCTAGTTGCACATCTGAGTCATGAGACTAGCTCTGCTGACTAGATCAGTTCCACTAGGGAAATAAATCCTCTGTGGGTTCCGAGCAGCACTTCAATGTGTTTGTTTAATCCCTTTGTGAGGGTTAAACACACAGTAGTGCAGGATCAGTGGTCTTAAAAATGACATGATCTAACCAACTAGAGCATGTCACATGTGATATAAGTGTGCACTTCAAGGGACATTCTATTTAATAAATATATGCTGTAATTATTATGTAGTTTTTGCATTACTGACCCTAGCTTATTATATGTTCCAGCCTATAACACAAAGGATAAGTCCCACTTGGTAGCCACAAGCCTTGTAACTCCCTAGCAGGAAACAGCCAGTGACTGGCAGCTACTTTCAATGCCTTTATTATGTTCCGTCAAACCAACAGAAATTAGTGTGTGTGGGGGGTATGGTTTAGTTCTGTCTCAGCAGGACCAGGGCTACCATTAAAAACTGCACTGGTGAGACCTTACCTTACAGAAGAGGTACGTGGTCTGTGCTCTCTGGAATCCATTACCCAACCAACATGATATTCCAGAGGTGGATTAGAGCTGTGCCTAGTTTTCCTCTTTCTTGGAGTCTACAATAAAAAAAAAAAAACAACAAAAAAAAAAAACAACAACATTATATTACATCACATGAATTAAAATTATCAAATGAATTCTATATACCAAGTCAGGTAATTGCTGTTTTTCTGAAATATTCCATTGACTTATAACTAGGATTTGTGGCCAGTTCTATAGCCGACATAGCTGAATGTATTTTCATGAGATTTGGCATGCAGCTAGCTTTTGACTTGATCGAATACCCTTGTAGTTTAAAGTTTATAACTTTTTTTTTTATTTATTTCACATTAATTAACTTTTGTTTTGCAACAGTCTGCAGTATAATACTATTGTTCAGTTATATCACCACTTGACACGCTCAGTAGAGTGCTTCTTCAGCACTTTATCAGTGTAGCTGCAGTGCAGGAGTCTGTCAGCAGAGAGTCTGCAATGTTTACTGTGATCTCATGGGATTTCATAGTGAACGTCCATAAACTAAGAATGCAAATAAAATGATTGCTGCACATGCCAGATGCATGCTCCCGTGCAAGTCATGGGGCATGCATCCTGAATGGCTGCTTAAATTCCAAATACAATGGAATGTGGCTAGTGAGGAAATTTTGAGGTAAAATATCTTCCTTTTTTGCATAGAGATTTTAAGGTGATATTTTCTATTTAGCTTTTTACAGCTATGTTTCTCCTAGTTAAAGACAGAGTTTGTTTTCTATCAAACGTTTAAAAGCAAGGAAACTTCTAACAATGACATCACACATGATATTGTAGATGGGATCTTCATTGAAAACATTAGTTAAATTATATACATGTGTGCGTTTGTGTATATACAGTATGTGCAGATATCTATTTTAAGACACATTTTTTAAGCTATTGTAACATTAGAGGTGATGCCACTAGATAAATGTGTTGAAGGGTTAGTCAGAGTTATACGTGAGGGAGAGGGCATGCGGAGGCTGTGTGCAAGGGAGAGTGGGGCTAAGAGGGCGACTAAGGGCTGGCATGTGAGACACTGAGGTAAGAAGATGAACATGGCTGTATGTAAAAAAAAAAAATAATTTATGTAAGATCTTACCTGATAAATTCATTTCTTTCATATTGGCAAGAGTCCATGAGCTAGTGACGTATGGGATATACAATCCTACAAGGAGGGGCAAAGTTTCCCAAACCTCAAAATGCCTATAAATAAACCCCTCACCACACCCACAATTCAGTTTAACGAATAGCCAAGTAGTGGGGTGATAAAGAAAGGAGTAAAAAGCATCAACAAAGGAAATTGGAAATAATTGTGCTTTATACAAAATAAATCATAACCACCATAAAAAAGGGTGGGCCTCATGGACTCTTGCCAATATGAAAGAAATGAATTTATTAGGTATGTTCTTACATAAATTATGTTTTCTTTCATGTTATTAGCATGAGCTACTGACGTGTGGGATAGCAATATATAAGTTTTATTTTCATAATGAAAAGAAAAAACTTAAACATAAGCAGAGGAATCAAACTGAAACAGCTGCCTGAAAAACTTTTCAACCAAAAGACTGCTTCCGAAGAAGCAAATACATCAAACCGGTAGAATTTAGTAAATCTATGCAAAGACCACCAAGTTGCTGCTTTGCAAATCTGATCAACTGAAGCTTCATTCTAAAAAGCCCACGAAGTGGAGACTGATCTAGTAGAATGAGCTGTAATTCTCTGAGGTGGGGCCTGGCCCGACTCCAAATAAGCCTGATGAATCAAAAGCTTTAACCAAGATGCCAAAGAAATGGCAGAAGTCTTCTGACCTTTCCTAGAACCAGAAAAGATAAACAAATAAATAGACTAGAAGTCTTCCTGAAATCTTTAGTAGCTTCAACATAATATTTCAAAGCTCTTACCACATCCAAAGAATGTAAGGATCTCTCCAAAGAATTCTTAGGATTAGGACACAAAGAAGGGACAACAATTTTTCTATTAATGTTGTTAGAATTCACAACCTTAGGTAGAATTTTAAATGAAGTCCGCAAAACTGCCTTATCCTGATGGAAAATCAGAAAAGGAGACTCATAAGAAAGAGCAGATGATTTGGACACTCTGCTAGGAGAAGAGATGGCCAAAAGGAACAACACTTTCCAAGAAAGTAGTTTAATGTCCAAAGAATGCATAGGCTCAAACGGAGGAACCTGTAAAGTCTTCAAAACCAAATTAAGACTCCAAGGAGGAGAGATCGATTTAATGACAGGCTTCATACGGACCAAAGCCTGTACAAAACAGTGAATATTAGGAAGCTTAGCAATCTTCCTGTGAAATAAAACAGAAAGAATAAATCTTCCTAGAAACAGATTTACGAGCCTGTAACATAGTATTAATCACTGAGTCAGAGAAACCTCTATGACTAAGCACTAGGTGTTCAATTTCCATACCTTGAAATTTAATGATTCGAGATCCTGATGGAAAAACGGACTTTGAGACAGAAGGTCTGGCCTTAATGTAAGTGGCAACTGGACATCCAAACAAGATCTGCATACCAAAACCTGTGAGGCCATGCTGGAGCCACCAGCAACACAAACGATTGTTCCATGATGATCTTGGAAATCACTCTTGGAAGAAGAACCAGAGGCGGGAAGATATAAGCAGGTTGGCAACACCAAGGAACTGCCAACGCATCCACCGCTTCCGCCTGAGGATCCCTGGACCTGGACAGGTACCTGGGTAGTTTCTGGTTAGATGAGAAGCAATCAGATCCATTTCTGGAAGAACCGACATCTGAAAAATCTGAGAAAACACATCTGGATGGAGCGACCCCCCCCGGATGTAAAGTCTGACGGCTGAGATAATCCGCTTCCCAATTGTCTATACCTGGGATATGAACCGCAGAAATTAGACAGGAGTTGGATTCCGCCCAAGCAAGTATCCAAGATACTTATTACATAGTTTGGAGACTGAGTCCCACCCTGATGATTGACATATGCCACAGTTGTGATATTGTCTGTCTGAAAACAAATGAACGATTCTCTCTTCAACAGAGGCCAAACCTGAAGGGCCCTGAAAATAGCACAGAGTTCTAAAATATTGATTGGTAACCTTGCTTCGAGGTTTCCAAACCCATTGTGCTGTCAGAGATCCCCAGACAGCTCCTCAACCTGAAAGACTTGCTTCTGTTGTGATCACAGTTCAGGTTGGATGAACAAAAGAGGCCCATTGGACTATACGATGGTGATCTAACCACCAAGTCAGAGAGAGTCGAACATTGGGATTTAAGGATATTAATTGTGACATATTTGTATAATCCCTGCACCATTGGTTCAGCATACAAAGCTGGAGAGGTCTCATATGAAAACGAGCAAAGGGGATCGCATCCGATGCTGCAGTCATGAGACCTAAAACATCCATGCACATAGCTACTGAAGGGAATGATTGAGACTGAAGGTTCCGACAAGCTGAAACCAATCTTATTCGTCTCTTGTCTGTTAGAGACAGAGTCATGGACACTGAATCTATCTGGAAACCTAAAAAGGTGACCCTTGTCTGAGGAATAAAAGAACTTTTTGGTAAATTGATCCTCCAACCATGTCTTTGAAGAAACAACACTAGTTGATTCATGTGAGATTCTGCAGAATGTAAAGACTGAGCTAGTACCAAGATATTGTACAAATAAGGAAACACCAAAAACATAATTTATGTAAGAACTTACCTGATAAATTCATTTCTTTCATATTGGCAAGAGTCCATGAGCTAGTGACGTATGGGATATACAATCCTACCAGGAGGGGCAAAGTTTCCCAAACCTCAAAATGCCTATAAATACACCCCCCCCCACCACACCCACAATTCAGTTTAACGAATAGCCAAGTAGTGGGGTCATAAAGAAAGGAGTAAAAAGCATCAACAAAGGAATTTGGAAATAATTGTGCTTTATACAAAAAAATCATAACCACCATAAAAAGGGTGGGCCTCATGGACCCTTGCCAATATGAAAAATTAATTTATCAGGTAAATTCTTACATAAATTATGTTTTGTTTCATGTAATTGGCAAGAGTCCATGAGCTAGTGACGTATGGGATATTAATACCCAAGATGTGTAACTCCACGCAAGAGTCACTAGAGAGGGAGGGATAAAAATAAACAACAGCCATTTTCCGCTGAAAAAATAATCCACAACCCAAAATATAATTTTATTCTTTAATGACAAGAAAAACTTAAAACATCAGCAGAAGAATCAAACTGAAACAGCTGCCTGAAGAACTTTTCTACCAAAAACTGCTTCTGAAGAAGCAAATACATCAAAACGGTAGAATTTAGTAAATGTATGTAAAGAGGACCAAGTTGCCACTTTGCAAATTTGTTCAACTGAAGCTTCATTATTAAAAACCCACGAAGTGGAGACTGATCTAGTAGAATGAGCTGTAATTCTCTGAGGCGGGGCCTGACCCAACTCCAAATAAGCTTGAAGAATCAAAAGCTTTAACCAAGAAGCCAAGGAAATAGCAGAAGCCTTCTGGCCTTTCCTAGGACAAGAAAATATAACAAATAGACTAGAAGTCTTTCTGAAATCTTTAGTAGCTTTAACATAATATTTCAAAGCTCTCACCACATCCAAAGAATGTAAGGATATTTCCAAAGAATTCTTAGGATTAGGACACTAGAAAGGGACAACAATTTCTTTACTTATGTTGTAAGAATTCGCAACCTTAGGAAAAAATTCAAATGAAGTCTGCAAAATCGCCTTATCCTGATGAAAAATCAGAAAAAGGAGATTCACAAGAAAGAGCAGATAGCTCAGAAACTCTTCTAGCAGAAAAGATGGCCAACAGGAACAACACTTTCCAATAAAGTAGTTTAATGTCCAAAGAATGCATAGGCTCAAATGGAGGAGCCTGTAGTGCTCTCAAACCCAAATTAAGACTCCAAGGAGGAGAGATTGATTTAATGACAGGTTTAATATGAACTAAAGCCTGTACAAAACAGTGAATATCAGGAAGTTTAGCAATCTTTCTGTGAAATAAAACAGAAAGAGCAGAGATTTGTCCCTTCAAGGAACTTGCAGACAAACCCTTATCCAAACCATCCTGAAGAAACTGGCTGCAACCAATTTCAAACGTCTCTAGTCTGTTAGAGACAGAGTCATGGACACTGAATCTATCTGGAAACCTAAACTGGTGACCCTTGTCTGAGGAATCAAGAAATTTTTTGGTAAATTGATCCTCCAACCATGTTTTCGAAGAAACAACACTAGTTGAATCGTGTGAGATTCTGCAGAACGTAAAGACTGAGCTAGTACCAAGATATCGTCCAAATAAGGAAACACCACAATACCCTGCTCTCTGGCTTCCATAGAGCAGGGCACCGAGAACCTTTAAAAGATTCTTTGAGCGGTTGCTAGGCCAAATGGAAGAGAAACAAATTGGTAATGCTTGTCTAGAAAAGAGAATCTCAGGAAATGATAATGATCTGAATGAATCGGAATATGAAGGTATGCATCCTGCAAGTCCATTGTAGACATAAAATGTCCTTACTGAACAAAAGGCAGAATGGTCCTTATAGTCACCATTAGAAAGTTGGTACTCTACAAAACGATTCAAAATTTTCAGATCCAGAACTGGTCTGAATTAAATTTCCGTCTTTGGGACAATGAATAGATTTGAATAAAACCCCAGACCCTGTTCCTCAAAAGGAACTGGCATGACTACCCCTGAAACTCCAGGTCTGAAACACACTTCAGGAAAGCCTGAGCTTTAACTGGATTTGCTGGGATGCGTGAGAAAAAAAAAAATCTCACAGGAGGACTTACTCAGAATTCTATTTGATACCCCTGAGAGACAACACTCTGAAACCATTGATTTTGGACAGAATGTATCCAAATATCCTTGAAAAAAAAACCTTAATCTGCCCCCTACCAGCTGAGCTGGAATGAGAGTCGCACCTTCATGCGGACTTAGGGGCTGGTTTTTGGTTTCTTAAATGGCTTGGATTTATTCCAATTTAATGAAGGTTTCCAATTGGAAACAGATTCCTTAGGGAAGGATTAGGTTTTTGTTTCTTATTAACGAAAAGAACGAAAAAGATTAAAAGTTGTAGAATTACCCCTAGGTCTCTTTTTACCTTGGAAAGAAAAAGATGGCAATCTAGAATTAAAAGTCATATCAGCATTCCAAAATTTAAGCCACAAAGCACTTCTAGCTAAAAATAGCTAAATACATAGATCTAACATCAATCTTGATGATATAAAAAAATGGCATCAGAAATGATTAGTATGTTGCAGTAAGCGAACAATGCTAGATAAATCAGGATCCAATTCTTGTTGCGCTAATTCTCCAACAAAAATGTTGATGCAGCTGCAACATCAGCCAAAGAAATTGCGGGCCTGAGACGACCTGAATATAAATAAGCTTTCCTTAGAAAAGATTCAAGTTTGCTATCTAAAGGAACTTAAGTACTATCTTCCATAGGAATAAAGGTACATTCAGCAAAAGTAGAAATAGCCCCAACAACTTTGAGGATCTTTTCCAAAAACTCTATAGAAATTGCTAGTAAAGGATACAATTTTTAAACCTTGAAGAAGGAATAAAAGAAGTACCTGGCTTATTCCATTCCTTGTAAACCATATCAGAAATAGCATCAGGAACAGGAAAAACCTCTGGAGTAACCACAGGAGGTTTAAAAACCAGAATTTACTAGTTCTAATATCAAGAGGACTAGTTTCCACGATATCCAAAATAATTAACACTTCTTGTAACAAAGAACCAAAATACTTCATTTTAAATAAATAAGTAGATTTGTTAGTGTCAATATCTGAGGAGGGATCTTCTGAATCAGATAGATCCTCATCAGAGGAGGATAATTTATTATGTTGTCGGTCATTTAAAATTTCATCAACCTTATGAGAAGTTTTAAAAGACCTTTATATTAACTAGAAGGCAGAATAGCAGACAAAAGCCTTCAGAATAGAATCAGTAACAGAAAAAAAAATACACACTGATTAAACAGCGCTAACTGTCATAGAGGGTTCAATATCTCTGTAATATGAGGAAATGAATCTTAGTGAAACCACTTCAGAGTAAGTATATATAATGACAAGTGTTCATAAAAGAATTTCTATTAAAAGAGCATACATACAAAGCAAAATAAAAAGGAAGAAGCTACTAATCCTATGGTATATACAACAAGTTATTTCCAGAAATGGAAAACCATACAATAAAATACAAAGTTAATTAAAAATCATGACATACGAGACCTGCTGCAGCCACTTGACCGGAGGTGTTCTGCATGCCTCCCGGAGTAAAATAGAATCCCAGAATCTGTAAAAAACACACAAGCGCAAACAGACTCAAGTGTAGATTAAAAAAAACAAACGCACCACGCTATAAAGTTGCACTTACAATGTGAAAAATTTAATTAGGCGTTTGTTACAAACTTGTCAATAGCCAAGGTAAATCGTCCATAAACAGGTGGGGTGGATATAAGTCCTTACAAAGCTGTAGGAGTCCCTCAAGATGATCGTTACAGGACACACTGGTTCAATCCCTTGCAGGCATCCGTACCCGTGACTCTAATCGCAATGGTCGTGGTGAAAGCTCCGATGTCGTCACTGTGGAGCACTACGGATCCTCAGGATTAGAGTCACGGGTACGGATGCCTGCAAGAGATTGAACCAGTGTGTCCCGTAACGATCACCATGAGGGACTCCTACAGCTTTGTAAGGGCTTATATCCACCCCACCTGTTTATGGACGATTTACCTTGGCTATTGACAAGTTTGTAACAAACGCCTAATTACATTTTTCACATTGTAAGTGCAACTTTATAGAGTGGTGCGTTTGGTTTTTTTAATCTACACTTGAGTCTGTTTGTGCTTGTGTGTTTTTTCTACAGATTCTAGAATTAGTAACAAATTCTTTAAATTTCATAGGTATAACACATACATTAAAAGTATTAAAAGGAACAACAACAGGCAATGTACTATTTCCTGATGGACAAAATATCTGCATGTAAAAGTTATCATGACAACTATTACAAATGACATTCGGAAATATAATGCACTTAGCTTTAGTAGAACCGACATCAGGCAGCAAAGCTCCAACAGATACTTCTGAGACAGGATCAGATTGAGACATCTTTGCAAAATGTAAAATAAAGAACATATAAAGCAAAATTTCCTTATATGACAGTTTCAGGAATGGGAGAAAAAAGCAAATAGCATAGCCCTCTGACATAGAGAAAAACCAGAGGCAAATAGAAATGGGGTGTTAAATAATGAAAATATTTGGCGCCAAGTATGACGCACAACGTAACTGAAATTTTTTGGTGCTAACAACATCCAGAAATGACACACTCGCATTTCTAACGACGCAACCTTGTGCAAGGTACTCTGCATTAACTACGACGCCGGAAATGACGAACTTGCGTCAACGGAAGTACTTTCGCGGTAAAAAATTCTCGCACCAAGAATTACGCAATAAAGTCTAGCATTTGGCGCACCCGCGGGCCTAATTCTGCCCGCAAATTGCAAAGAAAAATGTAGTCAATTTTAAACCCCAGGTAAGAAAAATATTTCTTAATATGTTTATTTTTCCCAAATATGAAACTGATAGTCTGCAAAAAGGAAATACATGAACCTGACTCATGGCAAATATAAGTACAATACATATATTTAGAACTTTATATTAATGCATAAAGTGCCAAACCATAGCTGAGGTGTCTTAAGTAATAAAAACATACTTACCGAAAGACACCCATCCACATATAGCAGATAGCCAAACCAGTACTGAAACAGTTATCAGTAGAGGTACTGGTATATGAGAGTATATCATCGATCTGAATAAGGGAGGAAGGAGATGAATTTCTTCGACCGATAACAGAAAACCTATGAAATAGATCTTCTGTGAGGAAAACCATTGCATTCAATAGGCGATACTCCCTTCACATCCCTCTGACATTCACTGTACACTGAGAGGAATCGGGCTTCAAAATGCTGAGAAGCGCATATCAACGTAGACTAAGAACAAACTTATTTCACCACCTCCATAGGAAGCAAAGTTAGTAAAAACTGAATTGTGGGTGTGGTGAGGGGTGTTTTTATAGTCATTTTGAGGTTTGGGAAACTTTGCCCCTTCCGGGTAGGATTGTATATCCCATATGTCATTAGCTCATGGACTCTTGCCAATTACATGAAAGAAAGGGGTAAGAGGAGAAGGTGGAGGCTGTGTGTGTGTGTGTGTGTGTGTGTGTGTGTGTGTGTGTGTGTATGTATGTAACAGGCAGTGGGTGAAGAGGATGCTGTATTTGAGATAAAGGAATAAAACGGTGTGAAGAGGAAGCTGTGTGAGAGGTGAGGAGGGTAGTGGATATCAGGGAGGTGGGAAGAGAGGTTGAGGAGGCAGCTGTGCTTGAGGAGAGGGGGCTAAGGGGATGAACAGAAGCTGTTGTGTGAGGATTAGTTGTATTGAAAGGGTGAGCAGGGTGTGAGAGAGAAGTTGCTGAGGAGATGAGTAAGAGGGAGTGAGCGTTAAAGGAAATGTGTGGATGAAGTGGAGGTGAGAGTGTGAGGATGACGTGGAGGTGAGATGACGAGCTGGTGTCTGCATTTGAGGGAGAGTAAAAAGGTATTCAGGGGCTTTGGTAAGGTAGAGTGAGCTTAGATGGTGAATATTATACTATATATCATAGGTGATGTCACTAGTGATATCATTGATTATGTCATCAAAGACATCAAATGTGATGTCATGCAAAGTTCTCGGGGAGGGGGAGGGGGGGGGGGGGGAGTCGGAAGGGGGTCAAAGTTGGGCATTTTCTTGCTTTTAAATGCTTTATAGAAAAGACCTGGCTTTTGCACACATATCTTTGAATCATTTTATGTAAAATGACGCAATTTGTTCTTTGGGTATCTTAAGTAACATGTATAAATAACAAATGTATATGCTATTGTAAAGTATTGCACTGCCACAACCCAGCTTGTTTATAATGCCACCCTGCTGGCAAAAGTTTCTGTGGAACCTAGAGAGAGGTAAAGGCAGAGGTAGATAGATGGAAAAGAAAGGTAGATGTGGGGAAAGAGACAGAATTTCTCTCCAAAAATGTCTTAGAGAAGACATACTTAGGCAAATGCAGCAAACACAACCACATAGAGATTGCTGGTCTTCATATGGTTCTAATATGAGTGGAAAGATGTGAATTTATCATTAGGTAGAAGACCAGATGCACTTTAAACTCTGGTAGAACTAGATTCAGTGCTGATAGGTTTCTGTTATTTCCTGCAGGATGGAGGATAGTCTGTTTACTGGATATCCTTAGTACCATTGAATAATAAAAGAAAGGTGAGACTGCTCAGTTGTTTAACTGGCCAACTTCAGCATTTTTTTTTTTTTAAACCTCTGAATCCCAGAAGTGAAAAAACACTGTTCTTTCTCACTTCAAAACTAATGATAGCCCGAGTAATGATAGCTACCAATTATCACTTGCCATATTTATAAGAAATGTAGGAACCATAAAGACTTGGAGCATACCAAACCAGAAGAGCAATTTAGAAAGCTAAAGTGTACTTATCCTTCATTAGGAAGTTAAGTCGTGAAAGCCAAATATTTTTTTCTGCATCTGTGCAAATAATAAAATAAGATTCCAACATAGACTCAATAACTTTAAAGTAGTAGAAACTGAACTATTGATGTGAGGACATGAACGTGCAGATATTGGAAGGATTTGTCTGGGAGGAGTTCCAGCCTACAACAAAACGGCCAGGAGACTGCATATCCAAGTACTGATTATGCTCCAATAAGATTATGAGAAAGTTAAAAATAATTTAAAAAGGAAGATATTTACTATAGAACATACCAGCCAAGTCTAAACATTTTTATATCTTGTTTGTTGAAACTGTTTTTCAAAAGCCAAACTCCACCCAACACTAGCATTATTTGCAGGAGCCAACCGAGCTTCAGACTGCTGACAACAAGGCTAGCCAAAATCATAATGTTAGTATAAAGTGCCTTGTTTTTTTTTAGAGCTAAGCTACATGAAAAGGGGGGCAAAATAAATAAGGAAATAATATTACTTGTTTTGCTACACAACTAAATATTTTATAGTCAAATCTCAAGCGGCTAGATTTAGAGTTTTGTCGGTAACGACCCGCGTAGCTAACGCTGGCTTTTTTCTGGCCGCACCTTTTAAATAACTCTGGTATTGAGAGTTCACAGAATGGCTGCGTTAGGCTCCAAAAAAGGAGCGTAGAGCATATTTAAAGCAACTTCAACTCTCGATACCAGAGTTGCTTACGGACGCGGCCAGCTTCAAAAACGTGCTCGTGCACGATTCCCCCATAGGAAACAATGGGGCTGTTTGAGCTGAAAAAAACCTAACACCTACAAAAAAGCCGCGTTCAGCTCCTAACGCAGCCCCATTGTTTGCTATGGGGAAACACTTCCTACGTCTGCACGTAACACTCTAACATGTACCCCGAGTCTAAACACCCCTAACCTTACACTTATTAACCCCTATTCTGCCGCCCCCGCTATCGCTGACCCCTGCATATTATTATTAACCCCTAATCTGCCGCTCCGTAAACCGCCGCTACTTACATTATCCCTATGTACCCCTAATCTGCTGTCCCTAACACCGCCGACCCCTATATTATATTTATTAACCCCTAATCTGCCCCCCACAACGTCGCCTCCACCTGCCTACACTTATTAACCCCTACCTAATCTGCCGAGCGGACCGCACCGCTATTATAATAAAGTTATTAACCCCTAATCCGCCTCACTAACCCTATAATAAATAGTATTAACCCCTAATCTGCCCTCCCTAACATCGCAGACACCTAACTTCAAACATTAACCCCTAATCCGCCTCACTAACCCTATAATAAATAGTATTAACCCCTAATCTGCCCTCCCTAACATCGCCGACACCTAACTTCAAACATTAACCCCTAATCTGCCGACTGGAGCTCACCGCTATTCTAATAAATGTATTAACCCCTAAAGCTAAGTCTAACCCTAACACCCCCCTAAATTAAATATAATTTAAATCTAACGAAATTAATCAACTCTTATTAAATAAATTATTCCTATTTAAAGCTAAATACTTACCTGTAAAATAAATCCTAATATAGCTACAATATAAATTATAATTATATTATAGCTATTTTAGGATTTATATTTATTTTACAGGTAACTTTGTATTTATTTTAACCAGGTACAATAGCTATTAAATAGTTAAGAACTATTTAATAGATAAAATAATTACAAAATTACCTGTAAAATAAATCCTAACCTAAGTTACAATTAAACCTAACACTACACTATCAATAAATTAATAAAATAAAATACCTACAATTACACCTAACACTACACTATCAATAAATTAATTAAATACAATATCCACAAATAAATACAATTAAATAAACTAACTAAAGTACAAAAAATAAAAAAGAACTAAGTTACAAAAAATAAAAAAATATTTACAAACAGAAAAATATTACAACAATTTTAAACTAATTACACCTACTCTAAGCCCCCTAATAAAATAACAAAGCCCCCCAAAATAAAAAAATGCCCTACCCTATTCTAAATTACTAAAGTTCAAAGCTCTTTTACCTTACCAGCCCTGAACAGGGCTGGTAAGGTAAAAGAGCTTTGAACTTTAGTAATTTAGAATAGGGTAGGGCATTTTTTTATTTTGGGGGGCTTTGTTATTTTATTAGGGGGCTTAGAGTAGGTGTAATTAGTTTAAAATTGTTGTAATTTTTTTCTAATGTTTGTAAATTTTTATTTTTATTTTTTGTAACTTAGTTCTTTTTTATTTTTTGTACTTTAGTTAGTTTATTTAATTGTATTTATTTGTAGGAATTGTATTTAATTTATTTATTGATAGTGTAGTGTTAGGTTTAATAATAGGTATTTTATTTAATTAATTTATTGATAGTGTAGTGTTAGGTTTAATTGTAACTTAGTTTAGGATTTATTTTACAGGTAATTTTGTAATTATTTTAACTATTTTAGCTATTAAATAGTTCTTAACTATTTAATAGCTATTGTACCTGGTTAAAATACAAAGTTAACTGTAAAATAAATATAAATCCTAAAATAGCTATAATATAATTATAATTTATATTGTAGCTATATTAGGATTTATTTTACAGGTAAGTATTTAGCTTTAAATAGGAATAATTTATTTAATAAGAGTTAATTTATTTCGTTAGATTTAAATTATATTTAACTTAGGGGGGTGTTAGTGTTAGACTTAGCTTTAGGGGTTAATACATTTATTAGAATAGCGGTGAGCTCCAGTCGGCAGATTAGGGGTTAATACTTGAAGTTAGGTGTCGGCGATGTTAGGGAGGGCAGATTAGGGGTTAATACTATTTATTATAGGGTTATTGAGGCGGGAGTGAGGCGGATTAGGGGTTAATAACTTTATTATAGTAGCGGTGCGGTCCGTTCGGCAGATTTGGGGTTAATAAGTGTAGGCGACGTTGAGGGGGGCAGATTAGGGGTTAATAAATATAATATAGGGGTCGGCGGTGTTAGGGGCAGCAGATTAGGGGTACATAAGGATAACGTAGGTGGCAATTGGCAGATTAGGGGTTAAAAAATGTAATCGAGTGGCGGCGATGTGGGGGGACCTCGGTTTAGGGGTACATAGGTAGTTTATGGGTGTTAGTGTACTTTAGAGCACAGTAGTTAAGAGCTTTATGAACCGGCGTTAGCCCAGAAAGCTCTTAACTACTGACTTTTTTTATGCGGCTGGAGTCTTGTCGTTAGAATTCTAACGCTCACTTCAGACACGACTCTAAATACCGGAGTTAGAAAGATCCCATTGAAAAGATAGGATACGCAATTGACGTAAGGGGATCTGCGGTATGGAAAAGTCGCGGCTGAAAAGTGAGCGTTAGACCCTTTCCTGACTGACTCCAAATACCGGCGGTAGCCTAAAACCAGCGTTAGGAGCCTCTAACGCTGGTTTTCACGGCTACCGCCAAACTCTAAATCTAGGCCAAAGTGTTTACTTTCCCTTTAATGGATGTGTGGAAATCTAATTATCAGCATATTTGTAGCTATTAAATAACAAGACTATTTAGTGAACATACAACCAAAAAGTGGAACTGAACTTAACCTGTACATCAATGGTTTTCGGCTCTTTTACAACTGGGTAAAATCTTGGTGTTTTAGTAGGATCTTGCAAACGGGGCGTCCGAGGAGTTTTGGGTGTTCTTGAAATAAAAGCAATTGGTGATTCTGGAACGTCCTTGGAAAGAGAATGTGCAACTGCAGAAGTGGAGGTATCTGAAAGTTTACAATAAACTGTTTCAATGGTAGCTTAAACAAGGATATCAAAACTATACATCACTATAGTTTCGTACTCCTAAGTGAAAAATCAACATAAAACAATTTTCCAATTTATTTCGTTTATCACATTTGTTCCATTTCTTGGTATCCGTTCTTGAGTATAATCAGGAGCAGCAATGCACTACTGAGAGCTAGCTGCCAATGACAAGAGGTATATATGTACAACCACCAATTAACAGCTAGCTTCCAATAATGCACTGCTTCTCCTAAACCTACATCAGTATGATTTTCAACCAAGGATGCCAAGAGAACAAAGCAAAAAGTAAATCATAACATTATGTTCTGTTTTAATCATGAAAGTGTAATTTTGACTTTACTGTCCCTTTAAAGTCAAAATTAAACTTTCATGATTCAAATAAAACCTGTAAAGCCAGCCCTATAATATAATGCTCTACTCATTTAAACCTTCAGTGGTATGGTAAGGTAAAATGGTATTGGACC
The DNA here is from genome assembly GCF_027579735.1 of Bombina bombina. Lineage (NCBI taxonomy): Eukaryota > Metazoa > Chordata > Amphibia > Anura > Bombinatoridae > Bombina > Bombina bombina. The sequence continues at coordinate 1,039,262,325 of NC_069500.1, read as the reverse complement.
AGGAAAGTATATTACTCAAGTTTAGGTTCAGCTTTCTTCTTGTATGGTCCTAATAACAGCCTATTGACTAAAAAAGCTATTTATTCTACTTACATTTCCCAAATTCTGAATTTTAAGAGACTACTTATGTTTATTATTATCAGAATGTCAGGAAAAAACTAAAGAGATGAGGCAAAATGAGCCCCATAGTGACAGTCTACTTGAAATGTGTTATGGTTTGCCCATTTTTGCATAACCCATTATTGCATAACCAACATGGTTAAATTAATACACTTTATCTCTGTGATTACCTTGCATTTAAAGCCTCTTCTGACAGCCTCCTTATCTCAGTTCTTCTGACAGACATGCATTTTAGCCAATTAGTGCTGACTCACAAACTCCACAGGAACGAACACATTGTTATCTATATGGCACACATGAACTAGCAGTGTCTAACTGAAAAACTGTCAAAATGCAGCCTTCAATGGCTTAAAATCAGTTTATGAGCCTACCTAGGTTTAGTTTTCAACAAAGAATACCAAGAGCATAAAGCAAATTTGATAAAAGTAAACTGTAAAGTTGTTTAAAAATTACATGCCCTATCTGTATCCTGAAAGTTTAATTTTGACTGAAGGTCCCTTTTTAAGAAAAAGTGGATATGCAAAGTTGCAATTTTTGTCAGTTTACCAATAAAGTAAGCACTTAAAAGGGACAAGAAACCCCAAAATTTTCTCTTTCATGATTCAGATAGAAAATACAATTTTAATCAACTTTCCAGTTTACTTCTAATATTTAATTTGCTTCCTACTCTTGTTATTCTTTGCTGAAAGGTTTATCTAGGCAAGCTCAGGGCAGCAGAGAACCTAGGTTCTAGCTGTTGATTGGTGGCTGTGTATATATATATATATATATATATATATATATATATATATATATATATATATATAAATAACATAATTTATGTAAGAACTTACCTGATAAATTCATTTCTTTCATATTAGCAAGAGTCCATGAGCTAGTGACGTATGGGATATACATTCCTACCAGGAGGGGCAAAGTTTCCCAAACCTCAAAATGCCCATAAATACACCCCTCACCACACCCACAAATCAGTTTAACGAATAGCCAAGAAGTGGGGTGATAAGAAAAAAGTGCAAAAGCATAAAAAATAAGGAATTGGAATAATTGTGCTTTATACAAAAAAATCATAACCACCACAAAAAAGGGTGGGCCTCATGGACTCTTGCTAATATGAAAGAAATGAATTTATCAGGTAAGTTCTTACATAAATTATGTTTTCTTTCATGTAATTAGCAAGAGTCCATGAGCTAGTGACGTATGGGATATAAATACCCAAGATGTGGAGCTTCCACGCAAGAGTCACTATAGAGGGAGGGATAAAATAAAGACAGCCAATTCCACTGAAAAAATAATCCACACCCCAAAATAAAGTTTTAATCTTTATAATGAAAAAAACTGAAATTATAAGCAGAAGAATCAAACTGAAACAGCTGCCTCCCAGGACACTCATCTACATATAGTAGAAAGCCAAACCAGTACTGAAACGAGAATCAGTAGAGGTAATGGTATATAAGAGTATATCGTCGATCTGAAAAGGGAGGTAAGAGATGAATCTCTACGACCGATAACAGAGAACCTATGAAATAGACCCCGTAGAAGGAGATCATTGAATTCAAATAGGCAATACTCTCTTCACATCCCTCTGACATTCACTGCACGCTGAGAGGAAAACCGGGCTCCAGCCTGCTGCGAAGCGCATATCAACGTAGAATCTAGCACAAACTTACTTCACCACCTCCAAGGGAGGCAAAGTTTGTAAAACTGATTTGTGGGTGTGGTGAGGGGTGTATTTATGGGCATTTTGAGGTTTGGGAAACTTTGCCCCTCCTGGTAGGAATGTATATCCCATACGTCACTAGCTCATGGACTCTTGCTAATTACATGAAAAAAAAAAAAAAAAAAAAAAAAAAATTATATATATATATATATATATATATATATATATATATATATATATATAGTGATTGGATGTATTCTCTATCTGAATCATTAAAGAAACATTTTGGGTTTAATGTCCCTTTAAGCCTTTTTGGCCTAATGTCACAAAAACCATTCTGGAATGCAAGGAAGCTAGCTTCAGGAACAAAAACAGACACAATAAAACAAATTTTATTTGGGGGAGCTATTTTTAGCATACATCAATTAATATACTTTACAATTATTAAATGAACGCTAATGTCAAAATTAAACTTTCATGATCCATATAGGCTTTTTAAAAAAAAAAAAATCCAATTCAGTTCTATTATCAAAACGTGCACAATCTTTATATACACATTGTCTGAGGCACCCGCTCATTCTGAGCATGTGCAAGAATTCATAGAATATACATATATGCATTTTGTGGTTGGCTGATCATTTTCACATAATTATACCATTTTAATGATCCTTTAAATATTAATTTTAAAAAAAGTGTTTAAAATGTTCTACAAAGAAACAAACACAAATTTGAGACAAATACCTTGCTGAAACGTAGACGCAAATGGTGGAGATTCTTCAAGATTTTTCTCAAGCTGTGGTTCTGGTGCAAGGCTTTCAAACTCTTCTTTACTGATAAAATTCAGCTTTCTAAAATTTTCAATCTCTTGCTATTTTTTCCAAAAATATGAGGCAAACAAAATACATTTGTGATAACATGCACAATATTTTACAGAAGAATAAGTGAATGTAGTTGCATTACCTGCACTGAAATCATAGATGGAATTTTACAAACATGATTAGACAAAATATTTTGTAGTAAAATACTGTGCAAAACATACTATATGTGATGTATTAAGTTTTACTTAAAAAAAAAGGTATGTCCAGCTGTTCCTTTAAAACTCAGAGTATAATATTCATTCACCTCAAAGAGATAAACACTTCCAAACATAGGGTTGCTCGGTTACAAACAAAACCGGATTAGTGGCCCCCAAAGAATAGGATTCACATTGGGCAGTAGTATGTATCATTATTTAATAACACAAATCCGGTTTTATTTGTGAATTGTAAAGGAAGACCTGGACATGAGAATATAGAGTCAATGAAAGTGAATATATCACAGTGTGTTTTTGCTGTACAATATTTTATTAAATTTTTTAAATTGACGCTTTAATTTATATTATTGTTTATTAATCCCTTTTCTTTTTTGTTGGTTTAAAAACTTTTTTGAAGGCAACCACCCCCCCCCCAAAAAAACAAACTAAGACTAGTAATCTTCTTGACTATTACATGCTATTGCTTTTCTGGGTCCAGTGAAAATGTTATCTTTTTCCTGGACATTTTGTTACCTTCATCAGCTGTATACACTGTGCATATAATCTTATATTTAAACAAACAGTCAACTAAAAAAAATGGATGGTTTAAAGAGATGGATAATCCCTTTATTACCCATTCCCCAGTTTTGCACAGAAAACAATTTATGCTTACCAGATAAATTCCTTTCCTTCCTTGCAGGGAGAGTCCACGACTTCATTCCTTACTGTTGGGAAATATAACACCTGGCCACCAGGAGGAGGCAAAGACACCCCAGCCAAAGTCTTAAATATCCCTCCCACTTCCCCTATCCCCCAGTCATTCTCTTGAGGGAACAAGGAAACGTAGGAGAAACATCAGGGTAAAAAAGGTGCCAGAAGAAAATATATAAAAAGGGAGCCGCCCATAAAAAAATTAATTACGGGCAGGGTCATGGACTCTCCCTGCCAGGAAGGAAAGGAATTTATCTGATAAGCATAAATTATGTTTTCCTTCCATAAGGCAGGGAGAGTCCACAACTTAATTCTTTACTGTTGGGAAAACTATACCCAAGCTCCAGAGGACACAATGAAAAACGGGAGGGAACAGAAAAAAAAGAGGCAGGCCCTATTCTAAGGGCACCACAGCCTGCAAAACTTTTCTCCCAAAAACTGCTTCAGCCGAAGCAAACACATCAAACATAAAACTTAGAAAAAGTGTGCAAGGAAGACCAGGTAGCTGCCTTACAAATCTGATCCATTGAGGCTTCGTACTTAAAAGCCACTTAGGAAGCCACTGCTCTAGTGGAATGAGCCGTTATCCTCTCAGAAGGCTGTCGTCCCGCTGTCTCATATGCTAAGCGGATGACACTCCTCAACCAGAAGGATAGAGAAGCCTTAGTAGCCTCCTGCCCCTTAAAGGGACACAGAACCCACATTTTTTTGTGATTCAGATAGAGCATGCAATTTTAAGCAACTTTCTAATTTACTCCTATTTTTTCTTCGTTCTCTTGCTATCTTTATTTGAAAAAGACGACATCTAAGGTTTTTTTGGTTCAGAACCCTGGACAGCATTTTTTCATTGGTGGATGAATTTATCCACCAATCAGCAAGGACAACCCAGGTTGTTCACCAAAAATGGCCCGGCATCTAAACTTACATTCCAAATAAAGATGCCAAGATAATAAAAAAAAATTCATAATAGGAGTAAATTAGAAAGATGCTTAAAATTTAATGCTCTATCTGAATCACAAAAACATAATTTATGTAAGAACTTACCTGATAAATTAATTTTTCATATTAGCAAGAGTCCATGAGCTAGTGACGTATGGGATATACATTCCTACCAGGAGGGGCAAAGTTTCCCAAACCTCAAAATGCCTATAAATACACCCCTCACCACACCCACAAATCAGTTTAACGTATAGCCAAGAAGTGGGGTGATAAGAAAAAAGTGCGAAAGCATAAAAAATAAGGAATTGGAATAATTGTGCTTTATACAAAAAAATCATAACCACCACAAAAAAGGGTGGGCCTCATGGACTCTTGCTAATATGAAAGAAATGAATTTATCAGGTAAGTTCTTACATAAATTATGTTTTCTTTCATGTAATTAGCAAGAGTCCATGAGCTAGTGACGTATGGGATAATGACTACCCAAGATGTGGATCTTCCACGCAAGAGTCACTAGAGAGGGAGGGATAAAATAAAGACAGCCAATTCCGCTTAAAAAAATCCACACCCAAAACAAAGTTTAAATCTTATAATGAAAAAAACTGAAATTATAAGCAGAAGAATCAAACTGAAACAGCTGCCTGAAGTACTTTTCTATCAAAAACTGCTTCAGAAGAAGAAAACACATCAAAATGGTAGAATTTAGTAAAAGTATGCAAAGAAGACCAAGTGGCTGCTTTGCAAATCTGATCAACCGAGGCTTCATTCCTAAACACCCAGGAAGTAGAAACTGACCTAGTTCGCAACACCGCCTTATCCTGGTGAAAAATCAGAAAAGGAGACTCACAAGAAAGAGCAGATAATTCAGAAACTCTTCTAGCAGAAGAGATGGCCAAAAGAAACAAAACTTTCCAAGAAAGAAATTTAATGTCCAGCGAATGCATAGGTTCAAACGGAGGAGCTTGAAGAGCCCCCAGAACCAAATTCAAACTCCAAGGAGGAGAAATTGACTTAATAACATGTTTTATACGAACCAAAGCTTGTACAAAACAATGAATATCAGGAAGACTAGCAATCTTTCTGTGAAAAAGAACAGAAAGAGCAGAGATTTGTCCTTTCAAGGAACTTGCAGACAAACCTTTATCCAAACCATCCTGAAGAAACTGTAAAATTCTAGGAATTCTAAAAGAATGCCAAGAAAAATGATGAGAAAAACACCAAGAAATGTAAATCTTCTAGACTCGATAATATATCTTCCTAGATACAGATTTACGAGCCTGTAACATAGTATTAATCACAGAGTCAGAGAAACCTCTATGACTGAGAATAAAGCGTTCAATCTCCATACCTTCAAATTTAAGGATTTGAGATCCTGATGGAAAAAAGGACCTTGCGATAGAAGGTCTGGTCTTAACGGAAGAGTCCACGGTTGGCAAGTGGCCATCCGGACAAGATCCGCATACCAAAACCTGTGAGGCCATGCTGGAGCCACCAGCAGAACAAACGAGCACTCCTTTAGAATCTTGGAAATCACTCTTGGAAGAAAAACTAGAGGCGGAAAGATATAGGCAGGATGATACTTCCAAGGAAGTGACAATGCATCCACTGCCTCCACTTGAGGATCCCTGGATCTGGACAGATACCTGGGAAGCTTCTTGTTTAGATGAGAAGCCATCAGATCTATTTCTGGAAGTCCCCACATTTGAACAATCTGAAGAAATACCTCTGGGTGAAGAGACCATTCGCCCGGATGTAACGTTTGGCGACTGAGATAATCCGCTTCCCAATTGTCTATACCTGGGATATGAACCGCAGAAATTAGACAGGAGCTGGATTCCGCCCATACCAGTATTCGAGATACTTCTTTCATAGCCAGAGGACTGTGAGTCCCTCCTTGATGATTGACATATGCCACGGTTGTGACATTGTCCGTCTGAAAACAAATGAACGACTCTCTCTTTAGAAGAGGCCATGACTGAAGAGCTCTGAAAATTGCACGGAGTTCCAAAATGTTGATTGGTAATCTCACCTCCTGAGATTCCCAAACCCCTTGTGCTGTCAGACCCCCAAACAGCTCCCCAACCTGTCAGACTTGCATGTGTTGAAATCACAGTCCAGGTCGGAAGAACAAAAGAAGCCCCCTGAACTAAACGATGGTGGTCTGTCCACCACGTCAGAGAGTGTCGTACAATCGGTTTTAAAGATATTAATTGAGATATCTTTGTATAATCCCTGCACCTCTGGTTCAGCATACAGAGCTGAAGAGGTCGCATGTGAAAACGAGCAAAGGGGATCGCGTCCGATGCAGCAGTCATAAGACCTAGAATTTCCATGCATAAGGCTACCGAAGGGAATGATTGAGACTGAAGGTTTCGACAAGCTGAAACCAATTTTAGACGTCTCTTGTCTGTCAGAGACAGAGTCATGGACACTGAATCCATCTGGAAACCTAAAAAGGTTACCCTTGTCTGAGGAATCAATGAACTTTTTGGTAAATTGATCCTCCAACCATGTTCTCGAAGAAACAATACAAGTCGATTCGTATGAGATTCTGCTAAATGTGAAGACTGAGCAAGTACCAAGATATCGTCCAAATAAGGAAATACCACAATACCCTGTTCTCTGATTACAGAGAGAAGGGCACTGAGAACCTTTGTAAAAATCCTTGGAGCTGTTGCTAGGCCAAACGGCAGAGCCACAAACTGGTAATGCTTGTCTAGGAAAGAGAATCTCAGAAACTGATAGTGATCTGGATGAATCGGAATTTGCAGATATGCATCCTGTAAATCTATTGTGGACATATAATGCCCTTGCTGAACAAAAGGCAGAATAGTCCTTATAGTTACCATTTTGAATGTTGGTATCCTTACATAATGATTCAATATTTTTAAATCCAGAACTGGTCTGAAGGAATTCTCCTTCTTTGGTACAATGAAAAGATTTGAGTAAAACCCCAGCCCCTGTTCCAGAACTGGAACTGGCATAATTACTCCAGCCAACTCTAGATCTGAAACACATTTCAGAAATGCTTGAGCCTTCACTGGATTTACTGGGACACGGGAAAGAAAAAATCTTCTTGCAGGAGGCCTTATCTTGAAGCCTATTCTGTACTCTTGTGAAACAATGTTCTGAATCCAAAGATTGTGAATCGAATTGATCCAAATTTCTTTGAAAAAACGTAATCTGCCCCCTACCAGCTGAGCTGGAATGAGGGCCGCACCTTCATGTTGACTTGGGAGCTGGCTTTGGCTTTCTAAAAGGCTTGGATTTATTCCAGACTGGAGATGGTTTCCAAACTGATACTGCTCCTGTAGGGGAAGGATCAGGCTTTTGTTCCTTATTGTGACGAAAGGAACGAAAACTATTAGTAGACCTAAATTTACCTTTAGATTTTTTATCCTGTGGTAAAAAACATAATTTATGCTTACCTGATAAATTTATTTCTCTTGTAGTGTGTTCAGTCCACGGGTCATCCATTACTTATGGGATATATTCTCCTTCCCAACAGGAAGTTGCAAGAGGATCACCCAAGCAGAGCTGCTATATAGCTCCTCCCCTCACATGTCATATCCAGTCATTCGACCGAAACAAGACGAGAAAGGAGAAACTATAGGGTGCAGTGGTGACTGGAGTTTTAATTAAAATTTAGAACTGCCTCAAAAAGACAGGGCGGGCCGTGGACTGAACACACTACAAGAGAAATACATTTATCAGGTAAGCATAAATTATGTTTTCTCTTGTTAAGTGTGTTCAGTCCACGGGTCATCCATTACTTATGGGATACCAATACCAAAGCTAAAGTACACGGATGATGGGAGGGACAAGGCAGGAACATTAAACAGAAGGAACCACTGCCTGTAGAAACTTTCTCCCAAAAACAGCCTCCGAAGAAGCAAAAGTGTCAAATTTGTAAAATTTGGAAAAAGTATGAAGTGAAGACCAAGTTGCAGCCTTGCAAATCTGTTCAACAGAGGCCTCATTCTTAAAGGCCCAGGTGGAAGCCACAGCTCTATTGGAATGAGCTGTAATTTTTTCAGGAGGCTGCTGTCCAGCAGTCTCATAGGCTAAGCGTATTATGCTACGAAGCCAAAAAGAGAGAGAGGTAGCTGAAGCCTTTTGACCTCTCCTCTGTCCAGAGTAAACGACAAACAGAGAAGAAGTTTGTTGAAAATCTTTAGTTGCCTGTAAGTAGAACTTCAGGGCACGGACCACATCTAGGTTATGCAAAAGACGTTCCTTCTTTGAAGAAGGATTAGGACATAATGATGGAACAACAATCTCTTGATTGATATTCCTGTTAGAAACAACCTTAGGTAAAAACCCAGGTTTAGTACGCAGGACTACCTTGTCTGAATGAAAGATCAGATAAGGAGAATCACAATGTAAGGCAGATAACTCAGAGACTCTTCGAGCCGAGGAAATAGCCATCAAAACAGAACTTTCCAAGATAAAAGCTTAATATCAATGGAATGAAGGGGTTCAAACGGAACACCCTGAAGAACTTTAAGAACCAAGTTTAAGCTCCACGGAGGAGCAACAGCTTTAAACACAGGCTTAATCCTAGCCAAAGCCTGACAAAAAGCCTGGACGTCTGGATTCTCTGCCAGACGCTTGTGTAAAAGAATAGACAGAGCAGAAATCTGTCCCTTTAGCGAACTAGCGGATAAGCCCTTTTCTAAACCCTCTTGTAGAAAAGACAATATCCTAGGAATCCTAACCTTACTCCATGAGTAACTCTTGGATTCACACCAATATAAATATTTACGCCATATCTTGTGGTAAATTTTTCTGGTAACAGGTTTCCAAGCCTGTATTAATGTATGAATAACCGAATCCGAAAACCCACGCTTTGATAGAATCAAGCGTTCAATTTCCAAGCAGTCAGCCTCAGAGAAATTAGGTTTGGATAGTTGAAAGGACCCTGAATTAGAAGGTCCTGCCTCAGGGGTAGAGACCATGGTGGACAGGACGACATGTCCACTAGGTCTGCATACCAGGTCCTGCGTGGCCACGCAGGCGCTATCAGAATCACTGATGCTCTCTCCTGTTTGATCCTGGCAATCAGTCGAGGTAGCAACGGAAAAGGTGGAAACACATAAGCTATGTTGAAAACCCAAGGGGCTGCTAGTGCATCTACCAGCACCGCTCCCGGGTCCCTGGACCTGGATACGTAACAAGGAAGCTTGGCGTTCTGGCGAGATGCCATGAGATCCAGATCCGGTTTGCCCCAACGACGAATCAGTTGAGCAAATACCTCCGGGTGAAGTTCCCACTCCCCCGGATGAAAAGTCTTGCGACTTAGAAAATCCGCCTCCCAGTTCTCCACTCCTGGGATGTAGATCGCTGACAGGTGGCAAGAGTGAGACTCTGCCCATCGAATTATCTTCGAGACTTCGAACATCGCTAGGGAACTCCTGGTTCCCCCTTGATGATTGATGTAAGCCACAGTCGTGATGTTGTCCGACTGAAATCTGATGAACCTCAGTGTTGCTAACTGAGGCCAAGCTAGAAGAGCATTGAATATTGCTCTTAATTCTAGAATGTTTATCGGGAGGAGTTTCTCCTCCTGAGTCCACGATCCCTGAGCCTTCAGGGAGTTCCAGACTGCTCCCCAGCCTAGTAGGCTGGCATCTGTTGTTACAATCGTCCAATCTGGTCTGCGAAAAGTCATTCCTTTGGACAGATGAACCCGTGACAACCACCAGAGAAGAGAATCTCTGGTCTCCTGGTCCAGATTTAGCAAAGGGGACAGATCTGAGTAATCCCCGTTCCATTGACTTAGCATGCATAGTTGCAGCGGTCTGAGATGTAGGCGCGCAAATGGCACTATGTCCATTGCCGCGACCATTAAGCCGATTACTTCCATGCACTGAGCTACTGATGGGCTTGGAATGGAGTGAAGGACACGGCAAGCATTGAGAATCTTTGATAACCTGGACTCCGTCAGGTAAATCTTCATCTCTACAGAATCTATAAGAGTCCCTAGAAAAGGGACCCTTGTGAGTGGTAACAGAGAACTCTTTTCCACGTTCACTTTCCACCCATGCGACCTCAGAAATGCTAGAACTATCTCTGTATGAGACTTTGCATTTTGAAAACTTGACGCTTGTATCAGAATGTCATCTAGGTACGGAGCCACCGCTATGCCTCGTGGTCTTAGTACCGCCAGAAGTGAGCCCAGAACCTTTGTAAAAATTCTCGGGGCCGTAGCTAACCCGAAGGGAAGAGCTACAAACTGGTAATGCCTGTCTAGAAAGGCAAACCTTAGGTACCGATAATGATCTTTGTGAATCGGTATGTGAAGGTAGGCATCCTTTAAGTCCACTGTGGTCATATATTGACCCTCTTGGATCATGGGTAGGATGGTCCGAATGGTTTCCATCTTGAACGATGGAACCCTTAGGAATTTGTTTAATATTTTTAAGTCTAAGATTGGTCTGAAGGTTCCCTCTTTCTTGGGAACCACAAACAGATTTGAATAAAACCCTTGCCCCTGTTCTGTTCGCGGAACTGGGTGGATCACTCCCATCACTAAGCGGTCTTGTACACATTGTAGAAATGCCTCCTTCTTTACTAGGTTTGCTGATAACCTTGACAGATGAAACCTCCCTTGTGGAGGAGAAGTTTTGAAATCCAGAAGGTATCCCTGAGATATAATCTCCAACGTCCAGGGATCCTGTACATCTCTTGCCCAAGCGTGGGCGAAGAGAGAAAGTCTGCCCCCCACTAGATCCGTCTCCGGAAAGGGGGCCCTGTCTTCATGCTGTCTTAGGGGCGGAAGTAGGCTTTCTGGCCTGCTTGCCCTTGTTCCATGACTGGTTGCCTTTCCAACCCTGTCTGTAACGAGCAGTAGTTCCTTCCTGTTTTGGAGCGGAGGAAGTTGATGCTGCTCCTGCCTTGAAATTACGAAAGGCACGAAAATTAGACTGTTTGGCCTTTGATTTGGCCCTGTCCTGAGGAAGGGTGTGGCCCTTACCTCCAGTAATGTCAGCAATAATTTCCTTCAAGCCGGGCCCGAATAAGGTCTGCCCTTTGAAAGGAATGTTTAGTAGTTTAGACTTAGAAGTTACATCTGCTGACCAGGATTTAAGCCATAGCGCTCTGCGCGCCTGTATGGCGAATCCGGAATTCTTAGCCGTAAGTTTGGTTAAATGCAGTACGGCATCCGAAACAAACGCATTAGCCAGCTTAAGGGTTCTAATCTTGCTCAAAGACTCATCCAATGGTGCTGTGCGAATCGCCTCTTCCAGAGACTCAAACCAGAATGCAGCTGCAGCAGTGACAGGCGCAATGCATGCAAGAGGCTGTAATATAAAACCTTGTTGAACAAACATTTTCTTAAGGTAACCCTCTAATTTTTTATCCATTGGATCTGAGAAAGCACAGCTATCCTCCACCGGGATAGTGGTACGCTTGGCTAAAGTAGAAACTGCTCCCTCCACCTTAGGGACCGTCTGCCATAAGTCTTGTGTGGTGGCGTCTATAGGAAAAAATGTTCTAAGTATCGGAGGAGGGGAAAAAGGCACACCGGGTCTATCCCACTCCTTGCTAATAATCTCTGTAAGCCTCTTTGGTATAGGAAAAACGTCAGTACACACCGGTACCGCATAGTATTTATCCAGCCTACATAATTTCTCTGGGATTGCCACCGTGTCACAATCATTCAGAGCCGCTAACACCTCCCCTAGCAACACGCGGAGGTTCTCAAGCTTAATTTTAAAATTTCTGAATCCGGTCTCCCCGAATCAGAACCGTCACCCACAGAATGAAGCTCTCCGTCCTCATGTTCTGCAAATTGTGACGCAGTATCAGACATGGCTCTCGTGTCATCGGCGCGCTCTGTCCTTAACCCAGAGCTGTCGCGCTTGCCTCTTAACTCGGGCATATTGTATAATACTTCTTTCATAACATTAGCCATATCATGTAAAGTGATTTGTAAGGGCCTTGATGTACTTGGCGCCTCAATCTCACGCACCTCCCGAGCGGGAGACGAAGGTACTGACACGTGAGGAGAGTTAGACGGCATAACTTCCCCCTCGTCTGGTGATAATTTCTTTATCGGTACAGATTGACTTTTATTCAAAGTAATATCAATACAATTTGTACACATATTTCTATTGGGCTCCACATCGGCTTTTAAACATAATGAACAAGCAGATTCCTCTGTATCAGACATGTTTAAACAGACTAGCAATGAAGCTAGCAAGCTTGGAAATTACTTTCAATAAGTTTACAAGCAATATAAAAAACGCTGCAGCGCTTTTTTTAAAAAACACAGTTGAATAACAAAGAACTAATTCAGTTATAGTCAACAATTCTTTAAATGTATTAATTAGCAGAGGATTGCACCCATTAGCAAAAGGATGATTAACCCCTCAGTACCCAAAAACGGATATCAAATTAAGATTTAACGCTTTTATCACAGTCAAACACACTGTCACAGGTCTGCTGTGACCGATTACCTCCCTCAAAAACGAATTTTGAAGACCCCTGAGCTCTCTAGAGACGTCCTGGATCAAGGAGGAAGAAGCAGGAAGACTGTGCTAGAATTTTAACTGCGCAACAAGGCGCTAAAAAAGGCCCCTCCCACTCATTTACAACAGTGGGAGACCTGATATAACGGTTTCTATGCAGAAATATACGTTAGCCATGTGGAAAAAAATCATGCCCAAAAGGATTTATCACCAAAGTACCTCACAAAATGAATAACATGCCAGTAAACGTTTTAAAAACAAACTTTTTTAAATGTCATGCAAAGTTATCACTAAGCCTGCTACCAGTCGCCTCCACTGCAGATAAGGCTTAAGCATTATTTCAGTATTAACAGTATTTTCTAAGTCAAATTCTAGTCCCTAGAAAATAACTCTACTGTGCGTACATTTATCAGCCTGATACCAGTCACTACTACTGCATTTAAGGCTGTACTTACATCATACGGGTAACAGCAGTGTTTTCTTAGTCAATTCCATTCCCAGAAAATATTGTACTGCACATACCTCATGCTATTCCCATTTTCTGAAGTTACCCCACTCCTCAGAATGTCGAGAACAGCCAGTGGATCTTAGTTACGCCTGCTAAGATCATAGAAAACGCAGGCAGTTTCTTCTTCCAAATACTGCCTGAGATAGAAAAAACAGCACACTCCGGTGCCATTTAAAATAACAAACTTTTGATTGAAGAATAATTAAGTAAAAACTCCAACTCCTCTCGCGACCTCCTTCTTTGTTGAGGGTTGCAAGAGAATGACTGGATATGACATGTGAGGGGAGGAGCTATATAGCAGCTCTGCTTGGGTGATCCTCTTGCAACTTCCTGTTGGGAAGGAGAATATATCCCATAAGTAATGGATGACCCGTGGACTGAACACACTTAAGAGAAAAGTTCCTTTCCCCCCAGTAACAGTTGAAATAATAGAATCCAACTGAGAACCAAATAATTTATTACCCTGGAAAGAAAGGGAAAGCAGAGTTTACTTAGAAGACATATCAGCATTCCAAGTTTTAAGCCATAAAGCTCTTCTAGCTAAAATAGCTAGAGACACATACCTGACATCAACTCTAATGATATCAAAGATGGCATCACAAATAAAATTATTAGCATGTTGAAGAAGATTAACAATGCTATGAGAATTATGACCTGTTACTTGTTGCGCTAAAGCTTCTAACCAAAAAGTTGAAGCTGCAGCGACATCCGCTAAAGATATAGCAGGTCTAAGAAGATTACCTGAACATAAGTAAGCTTTTCTTAGAAAGGATTCAATTTTCCTATTTAAAAAGTACTATCTGCCGTAGGAATAGTAGTACGTTTAGCAAGAGTAGAGATAGCCCCATCAACCTTAGGGATTTTGTCCCAAAACTCTAATCTGTCAGATGGCACAGGATATAATTGCTTAAAACGTTTAGAAGGAGTGAATGAATTACCCAAATTATTCCATTCCCTGGAAATTACTTCAGAAATAGCATCAGGGACAGGAAAAACTTCTGGAATAACTACAGGAAATTTAAAAACCTTATTTAAACGTTTAGATTTAGTATCAAGAGGACCAGATTCCTCTATCTCTAATGCAATTAAGACTTCTTTAAGTAAAGAACAAATAAATTCCATTTTGAATAAATATGAAGATTTATCAGCATCAACCTCTGAACCAGAGGAATCATTATCAGAATCAGAATGATGATGTTCATTTAAAAATTCATCTGAAAAATGAGAAGTTTTAAAAGACCTTTTACGTTTACTAGAAGGAGGAATAACAGACATAGCCTTCTTAATGGATTTAGAAGCAAAATCTCTTATGTTAACAGGAACACTCTGAGTATTAGATGTTGATGGAACAGGTAATGTAACATTACTAAAGGAAATATCTGCATTAACAAGTTTGTCATGACATTCATTACAAACAACAGCTGGAGGAACAGATACCACAAGTTTACAGCAAATACACTTAATTTTGGTAGATCCAACATCGGGCAGTGATTTTCCAGAAGTATCTTCTGATTCAGGGTCAATCTGAGACATCTTGCAATATGTAATAGAAAAAACAACATATAAAGCAAAATTGATCAAATTCCTTAAATGACAGTTTCAGGAATGGGAAAAAATGCCAGTGAACAAGCTTCTAGCAACCAGAAGCAAATAAACAATGAGACTTAAATAATGTGGAGACAATAATGACGCCCATATTTTTTAGCGCCAAAAGAGACGCCCACATTATTTGGCGCCTAAATGCTTTTAGCGCCAAAAATGACGCCACATCCGATAACGCCGACACTTTTGGCGCAAAAACGTCAAAAAATGACGCAACTTCCGGTGACAAGAACGACGCCGGAAATAACAAAGAATTTTTTGCGCCAAAAAAGTCAGCGCCAAAAATGACGCAATAAAATGAAGCATTTTCAGCCCCCGCGAGCCTAACAGCCCACAGGGAAAAAAGTCAAATTTTAAGGTAAGAAAAAATTTGATTATTCAAATGCATTATCCCAAATAATGAAACTGACTGTCTGAAATAAGGAATATTGAACACCTTGAATCAAGGCAAATAAATGTTTAAACACAAATATTTAGAACTTTATATAAAAGTGCCCAACCATAGCTTAGAGTGTCACAAAAATAAGACTTACTTACCCCAGGACACTCATCTACATGTAGTAGAAAGCCAAACCAGTACTGAAACGAGAATCAGTAGAGGTAATGGTATATATAAGAGTATATCGTCGATCTGAAAAGGGAGGTAAGACATGAATCTCTACGACCGATAACAGAGAACCTATGAAATAGACCCCGTAGAAGGAGATCATTGAATTCAAATATGCAATACTCTTCACATCTCTCTGACATTCACTGCACGCTGAGAGGAAAACCGGGCTCCAACCTGCTGCGGAGCGCATATCAACGTAGAATCTAGCACAAACTTACTTCACCACCTCCACAGGAGGCAAAGTTTGTAAAACTGAATTGTGGGTGTGGCGAGGGGTGTATTTATAGGCATTTTGAGGTTTGGGAAACTTTGCCCCTCCTGGTAGGAATGTATATCCCATACGTCACTAGCTCATGGACTCTTGCTAATTACATGAAAGAAAGAAAAAATTTGGGTTCAGTGTCCCTTTAAGCTTCCCCAAATAGATGAAAGAGGAAAATTGTCTGAATTCCTTAGTAGCCTGAAGATAGAACTTCAAGGCACAAACCACATCTAGATTAAAAAGCAAAACGTTCCTTCGCTGAAGAAGGATTAGGACACAAGGAAAGAACAACAATTTCTTGATGTTATGATTCGACACCACCTTAGGGAGGAACCCTAGTATAGTGTGTAAAACCGCCTTATCAGCATGAAAAACCAGATAAAGAGGATCACATTGCAAAGCAGAAATCTCAGAAACTCTGCGCACAGAGGCAATATCCAAAAAAAAAAAAAGAACCTTCCAAGATAACAATTTAATGTCAATAGTATGCATAGGCTCAAACGGAGCCTGCTGTAAAACAATAAAAACAAGACTGAGGCGCCAAGGCAGAGCCCCAGATCTAAACACGGGTCTGATCCTAGCCAGTCTTAACAAAGGACTGCACATCCGGTAGCTCAGCCAATCTTTTGTGCAGTAACGACGACAGAGCCGATATCTGTCCCTTCAGGGAACTAGCAGATAGGCCCTTCTCCAGTTCATTCTGGAGAAAAGATAACATTCTGGCAACCTTAAAGGGACAGTCTACACCAGAATAGTTATTGTTTTAAAAGATAGATAATCCCTTTATTACCCATTTCCTAGTTTTGCATAACCAACACAGTTATATAAATACACGTTTTACCTCTGTGATTACCTTGTATCTAAGCCTCTGCAAACTGCCCCCTTATTTCAGTTCTTTTGACAGACTTGCATCTTAGCCAATCAGTGCTAGCTCATAGGAATTCCACGTGGGTGAGCACAGTGTTATCTATATGAAACATATGAACTAACAGTTAGTGGTGAAAAACTGTCAAATTACCCTGAGCTAAGAAGCGGCCTTCAAGGGCTTAGAAATCAGCATATGAACCTCCTAGATTTAGCTTTTAACTAAGAATACCAAGAGAACAAAGCAAAATTGGTGATAGAAGTAAATTGGAAAATTGTTTAAAATGACATGCCCTATCTGGGTCATGAAAGTTTGTTTTGGACTAGACTGTCCCTTAAACCTTATGCCAGGAAAAGCCATGCTGCTCACACCAGTACAAGTAAGTCCTCCACATTATGGTAGATAGGACGAGTAACTGGCTTACAAGCTTGAACCAGAGTGTCGATAACACTCTCAGAAAACCCTCTCTTGGCTAAGACTATGGGGCTGATTTATCAAGCTCTGTATGGAGCGTGATGCCCCCGTTTCTGTGTGAGCTTTCAGGCTCGCTGGAAACATAAGTTATGAAGCAGCGGTCTAAAGACCGCTGCTCCATAACTTGTCCGCCTGCTCTGAGGCAACAGACAGAAAACATAATTTATGTAAGAATTTACCTGATAAATTCATTTCTTTCATATTGGCAAGAGTCCATGAGCTAGTGACGTATGGGATATACAATCCTACCAGGAGGGGCAAAGTTTCCCAAACCTCAAAATGCCTATAAATACACCCCTCACCACACCCACAATTCAGTTTAACGAATAGCCAAGCAGTGGGGTGATAGAAAGAGGAGTAAAAAGCATCAAAAAAGGAATTGGAAACAATTGTGCTTTATACAAAAAATCATAACCACCATAAAAATGGTGGGTCTCATGGACTCTTGTCAATATGAAAAATGAATTTATCAGGTAAGTTCTTATATAAATTATGTTTTCTTTCATGTAATTGGCAAGAGTCCTTGAGCTAGTGACATATGGGATAGTAATACCCAAGATGTGCAAATCCACAGAAGAGTCACTAGAAAGGGAAGGCTAAAAAATAATAACCATTTTCCGTTGAAAAAATTAAATCCACAACCCCAAAAAAAATAAGTTCTCATAATTGAAAAGAAAAAATTTAAAACATAAGCAGAGGAATCAAACTGAAACAGCTGCCTGAAGAACTTTTCTACCAAAAACTGCATCCGAAGAAGCAAATACATCAAAATGGTAGAATTTAGTAAATGTATGCAAAGAAGACCAAGGTGCTGCTTTGCAAATCTGATCAACTGAAGATTCATTCTTAAAAGCCCACGAAGTGGAGACTGATCTAGTAGAATGAGTCTGAGGCGGGGCCTGACCGGACTCCAAATAAGCCTGATAAATTAAAAGCTTGAACCAAGATGCCAAAGATATGGCAGAAGCTTTCTGACCTTTCCTAGAACTGGAAAAAACAACAAATAGACTAGAAGTCTTCCTGAAAACTTTAGTAGCTTCAACATAATATTTCAAAGCTCTTACCACATCCAAAGAATGCAAGGATCTCTCCAAAGAATTCTTAGGATTAGGACACAAAGAGGGAACAACAATTTCCCTATTAATGTTGTTAGAATTCACAACTTTAGGTAGAAATTTAAATAAAGTCCGCAAAACTGCCTTATCCTGTTGGAAAATCAGAAAAGGAGACTCACAAGAAAGAGCAGATAATTCGGAAACTCTTCTAGCAGAAGAGAAGGCCAAAAGGAACAACACTTTCCAAGAAAGTAGTTTAATGTCCAAAGAATGCATAGGTTCAAAAGGAGGAGCCTGTAAAGCCTTCAAAACCAAAGACTCCAAGGAGGAGAAATTGATTTAATGACAGGCTTGATACGGATAAAGCCTGTACAAAACAGTGAATATCAGGAAGCTTAGCAATCTTTCTGTGAAATAAAACAGAAAGAGCAGAGATTTGTCCCTTCAAGGAACTTGCAGACAAACCTTTATCCAAACCATCCTGAAGAAACTGTAAAATTCTAGGAATTCTAAAAGAATGCCAGGAGAATTTATGAGATCATGAAATATAAATATAAAAAGAGAGAGATGCACTCAGCTGAGACAGAACAAAAGCTGGAAAAACTTCCGTGCCATGTTCATTTTAGGGTGCCACTCAGGGTGCATACTCTTTTAGCACACTATGCCCCTTCACAGAGAAAAAATATCCTGTAGCATATCAGTCTGACCCTGCCCAATGACAGTCCAGCACCGAAACACCAGGCAATTCTTCTCTGAACAAGAGAAACAACAACCCCAGACGATCGTTTCGGCCTTCTGTGGGCCTCGTCAGTGAGGTGCAGTAGCATCTCTCTAAGGGCATGTGTGCAAGGAGTCCACGTCTGGTTTCCCCTTTTACTCTTAAGGAGACCCAAGAGCAATTTGCATAAATATAAAAAGAGAGAGAGATGCACTCAGCTGAGACAGAACAAAAGCTGGAAAAACTTCCGTGCCATGTTCATTTTAGGGTGCCACTCAGGGTGCATACTCTTAGCACACTATGCCCCTTCACAGAGAAAAAATATCCTGTAGCATATCAGTCTGACCCTGCCCAATGACAGTCCAGCACCGAAATACCAGGCAATTCTTCTCTGAACAAGAGAAACAACAACCCCAGACGATCGTTTCGGTCTTCTGTGGGCCTCGTCAGTGAGGTGCGTCACTGACGAGGTCTGATCTTAAAGGAAGAGGCCAAAGTTGGCAACTGGACATCCGGACAAGATCTGCATACTAGAACCTGTGAGGCCATGCTGGTGCTATCAGAAACACAAACGATCGTTCCATGATGATCTTGGAGATCACTCTTGGAAGAAGAACTAGAGGCGGGAAGATATAAGCAGGTTGGTAAAACCAAGGAACTGCTAACACATCCACCGACTCCACCTGAGGATCCCTGGACCTGGACAGGTACCTGGGAAGTTTCTTGTTTAGATGTGAAGCCATCAGATCTATTTCTGGAAGACCCCACATCTGAACAATCTGAAAAAACACATCTGGATGGAGCGACCACTCCCCCGGATGTAAAGTCTGATGGCTGAGATAATCCATTTCCCAATTGTCTACACCTGGGATATGTAACGCAGAAATTAGACAAGAGCTGGATTCTGCCCAAGTATCCAAGATACTTCTTTCATAGCTAGGGGACTGCGAGTTCCACCCTGATGATTGACATATGCCACAGTTGTGATATTATCTGTCTGAAAACAAATGAACGGTTCTCTCTTCAACAGAGGCCAAACCTGAAGAGCCCTGAAAAGAGCACAGAGTTCTAAAATATTGATTGGTAACCTTGCCTCCTGAGATTTCCAAACCCGTTGTGCTGTCAGAGATCCCCAGACAGCTCCCCAACCTGACAGACTTGCATCTGTTGTGATCACGTTCCAGGTTGGACGAACAAGAGAGGCCCCTTGAACTATACGATGGTGATCTAACCACCAAGTCAGAGAGAGTCGAACATTGGGATTTTAGGATATTAATTGTGATATATTTGTATAATCCCTGTACCACTGATTCAGCATACAAAGCTGGAGAGGTCTCATATGAAAACGAGCAAAGGGGATCGCGTCCGATGCTGCAGTCATGAGACCTAAAACTTCCATGCACATAGCTACTGAAGGGAATGATTGAGACTGAAGGTTCCGACAAGCTGAAACCAATTTTATGTGTCTCTTGTCTGTTAGAGACAGAGTCATGGACACAATCTATCTGGACACCTAAAAAGGTGACCCTTGTCTGAGGAATAAAAGAACTTTTTGGTAAATTGATCCTCCAACCATGTCTTTGAAGAAACAACACTAGTTGATTCGTGTGAGATTTGGCAAAATGTAAAGATTGAGCTAGTACCAAGATATCGTCCAAATGAGGAAACCCCGCAATACCCTGTTCTCTGATTACAGAGAGTAGGGCACCGAGAACCTTTGAAAAAATCCTTGGAGCTGTTGCTAGGCCAAATGGAAGAGCGACAAATTGGTAATGCTTGTCTAGAAAAGAGAATCTCAGAAACCGATAGTGGTCTGGATGAATCGGAATATGAAGATATGCATCTTGTAAGTCTATCATGGACATATAATGACCTTGCTGAACAAAAGGCAGAATAGTCCTTATAGTCACTATCTTGAAAATTGGCACTCTTAATCCATTAATTTTGGACAGAATCTGCCTAAATGGCTTGGAAAATTTTTAATCTGCCCGCTACCAGCTGAGCTGGAATGAGGGCCGCACCTTCATGAAGACTTGGGGGCTGGCTTTGGTTTCTTAAATGGCTTGGATTTATTCCAACTTGAAGAAGGTTTCCAATTGAAACCAAATTATTTGGGGGAAGGATTGGCTTTCTGTTCCTTATTCTGTTGAAAAGAACGAAAACGATTAGAAGCTTTAGATTTACCCTTAGATTTCTTATCATGAGGTAAAAAAACTCCCTTCCCCCCCAGACAGTTGAAATAATCGAATCTAACTGAGAATCAAACAAATTGTTACCTTGGAAAGAAAGAGATAGTAATCTATATTTAGATACCATGTCAGCATTCCAATATTTGAGCCACAAAGCTCTTTTAGCTAAAATAGCTAAAGACATAGATCTAACATCAATTTTGACGATATCAAAAATGGCATCACAGATAAAATGATTAGCATGTTGAAGCAAGCGAGTTTCCTGTTGCACTAAGCTTTCCAACCAAAAACTTGATGCAGCTGTAATATCAGCCATAGAAATGGCAGGCCTGAGAAGATAGCCAGAATATAAATAAGCTTTCCTTAGATAAGATTCAAGTTTCCTATCTAAAGGGTCCTTAAAGGAAGAACTATCTTCAATAGGGATAGTAGTACGTTTGGCAAGAGTAGAAATAGCCCCATCAACTTTGGGGATTTTTTCCAAAAACTCCAATCTAACTGCTGGCAAATGATACAATTTTTTAAACCTCCTATTCCATTCCTTTGAAGTCATATCAGAAATAGCATCAGGAACTGGAAAAACCTCTGGAGTAATCACAGGAGGTTTATAAACAGAATTTAAACATTTACTAGTTTTAGTATCAAGAGGACTAGTTTCCTCAATATCCAAAGTAATCAACACCTCTTTTAACAAAGAACGAATATACTCCATCTTAAAAAGAGATAAGATTTGTCAGTGTCAATATCTGAGGTAGGATCTTCTGAATCAGATAGATTCTCATCAGAGGAGGATAATTCAGTATGTTGTCCGTCATTTCAAATTTCATTAAACTTTGAGACTTTTTAAAGACCTTTTACGTTTATTAGAAGGTGGAATAGCAGACAAAGCCGCCTGAATCGCATCAGCAATAAAATCTTTTATATTTACAGGGATATCATGTACATTAGATGTCGAAGGAAAAACAGGCATTGTACTAGTACTGATGGATACATTCTCTGCATGTAAAAGCTTATCATGACAACTATTACATACCACAGCTGGAGACATAATCTCTGCTAATTTACAACAGATACACTTATCTTTGGTAGAACTGTTATCAAGCAGTAGGAATTCAACAGTGGTTTCTGAGACAGGATCAGATTGAGACTTTTTGCAAATGTAAGAGAAAAAAAACATATAAAGCAAAATTATCAATTTCCTTATGTGGCAGTTTCAGGAAAGGGAAAAAAAAGTGCAAAAAGCATACCCCTCTGAGCATAGAAAAAGGCAAGAGGCATATAGGAAGTGGGGTTTAAATGAATAAATTATTTGGCGCCAAGTATGACGCACAATGCAAAATTATATTTTTTGCCGCTAACATCCGGAAATGACGCAACTCGCGTCATGGCAGACACAACCTTTTTCAAGGAAACCTGGTGTCAACTAAGATGCCGGAAATGACTAATTTGCGCCACCGAACGTACCTTCTCGGCAAAAAGATTCTCGCGCCAAGAATGACGCAATAAATATCAGCATTTTGCGGCCTCACGAGCCTAATTTTGCCTGAGAAATTTAATGAAAACAGTCAATTTTGAAGAAAAGACTATACCCCAGGTAAGAAAAAATAAACTTCCTAAATATATTTTTCACAATTTTGAAACTGATAGTCTGCAAAAGGAAATATACATAAACCTGACTCGTGGCAAATATAAGTAAAATACATATATTTAGAACTTTACATTAATACATAAAGTGCCAAACCATAGCTGAGAGTAATGAAAACATACTTACAGAAAAACACCCATCCACATATAGCAGATAGCCAAACCAGTACTGAAACAGTTATCAGTAGGTAATGGAATATGAGAGTATATCGTCGATCTGAAAAGGGAGGTAGGAGATGAATCTCTACGACCGATGACAGAACATATGAAAAGATTTCCCGCAAGGAAAACCATAGAATACAATAGGGGATACTCACATCCCTGACATTCACTGTACTCTGAGAGGAATCAGGCTTCAAAATGCTGAGAAGCGCATATCACAGAAGAATATCAAGCACAAACTTACTTCACCACCTCCATAGGGAGGCAAAGTTTGTAAAACTGAATTGTGGGTGTGGTGAGGAGTGTATTTATAGGCATTTTGAGGTTTGGGAAACTTTTCCCCTCCTGGTAGGATTGTATATCCCATACATCACTAGCTCATGGACTCTTGCCAATTACATGAAAGAAATCAACCCAATCCTATACAATCGGGTTAATTGGCACTCGCTGCTAGGGGCCGATTGACCACAAATCTGCAGGGGGCGGCATTGCACAAGCAGTTCACAAGAACGGCTGGTGCAATGATAAATGCCGACAACGTATGCGGTCTGCATTTATCGATGTGCAGTGGACATGATACACTGCATCATGTCCGCTCGCACAATGATAAATCTACCCCTAGGAGTTCAATCTCCACGCAGTCAGCCTCAGAGAATCTAGATTTTGATGAACGAAGGGGCCCTGTATCAGCAGATCTCTGCGACAAGGTAACCTCCACTGAGGAGATGAGGACATCCCCACCAGATCCGTAAACCACGACCTTCGTAGCCATGATGGCGCAATCAGAATCACAGATGCTCGCTCCTGCTTGATGCGAACCACCACATGAGGGAAAAGCGGTAATGGAGGAAAAAGATATACAGGTAGCCCTCAGTTTACGCCGGGGTTAGGTTCCAGAAAGAATGGTTGTAAATCGAAACCGTTGTAAATTGAAACCCAGTTTATAATGTAAGTCAATGGGAAGTAAGGGAGTTAGGTTCCAGGCCCCTCTCAAAATTGTCATAATTAACACCTAATACATTATTTTTAAAGCTTTGAAATGAAGACTTTAAATGATAAACAGCATTATAAACCTAATAAAATCACACAACACAGAATATATAATTAAACTAAGTTAAATGAACAACAACTTTTGCTAAACAGCATTATAAACCTAATAAAATAATCACACAACACAGACTTCACTTGCATTTTTCTGCAAACAGTTCTTTCTATGCATTCCAATCTGGACTGATTTATAGACAGGAAGATCTTGTTCCTTTGAAATCTGCTCGATAGCTCAGGTCTGGTTAAACTGATTAATTTCAGCTTGCTTGGCTTTGCTGCAACACAAGCGGACAGCTCCACCTACTGGCTATTTTAATAAATGCACTGCTTCTCAATGCTTTTCAATAGCAGTCACATGACTGGGAAAAAAGGTTGTTATTCTGAAACGGTGTAAATTGAACCGTTGTAAAACGAGGGCCACCTGTACAAGTCTGAACCTCCATGGTACTGATAGCGCATCAATTCAGCCTGAGGACCCCTCGACCCGTACCTGGGTATTGAGGAGAGATGCCATGAGATCTATCTCCGGCATCCCCCAATCGCTGCATATCTCTGCAAACACCTCGGGGTGAAGAGACCACTCCCCTGGGTGAAAGGATTGCCTGCTGAGGAAGTCCGCTTCCCAGTTGTCCACACCCGGAATGTGGATCGCTGACAGTGTACACTTGTGAGTCTCCGTCCACTTTAGTATCGGAGATGCTTCTCTCATCGCCAAGGAACTTCTCGTTCCCCCTTGATTGTGGATATAGGACACCGAGGATATATTGTCTGATTGGAATCTGAAACTGGGACGAACCCAGAAGGGGCCAAGGCTTCAAGGCATTGAAAGTTCCAAAATATTGATCTGAAGGGGAGGACTCCTTTTGAGTCCACAGACCTTGCGCTTTCTTGGCACCCCAAACGGCTCCCCAGCTGGAATGGCTTGCATCTGTAGTCACAATCTCCCAGGACGGTTTTAAAAAGCACGTGCCTTGGGACAGATGATCTGGACAGAGCCACCAGGAGAGCAAGTCTCGACAGGCTGTCCAGTACAAATCTGTTGAGACAGATCTGAATTGTCGCCATTCCATTGCCTCAGCATGCATAGTTGTAAGGGTCTGAGATGGAATCTGGCAAAAGGAATGATGTCCATGCAGGACACCATGAGTCCGATTACCTCCATTCACAGCCACTGAGGGTCTTGATGAGGCCTGGAGGGCAAGACATGCAGAAGTTAGCTTGCAACGTGTCTGATCTGTGAAGAATATTCTCATGGATATGGAGTCTATTATAGTTCCCAGGAAATGCATCCTCTTTTCCAAGTTTATCTTCCATCCATGTGATTGAAGAAGACTGAGAAGGAACACTGAATGTTCTTCCGCTAGACAAAAAGATGGTGCCTGTACCCAGATATTGTCCAGGTAAGGTGCTACTGCAATACCTTGTGTTCTGGCAACGGCTAGAAGAGCCCCCAGAACCTTTGTAAATTATCCTTGGAGCAGTAGCCAAGCTATGAACTGGAAGTGCTGGAAAGCAAACCCCAGGATGTTCCCTGTGAATCAGAACATGAAGGTGTGCATCCTTCAAGTCTATTGTGGTCATAAACTGTCCTTCCTGAAACAGAGGAAGCATTGACCGTATTGTCTCTATCTTGAAAAGAGAAAACACTCAGAAACTTGTTTAGGCACTTTAGGTCCAGAATTTGATGAAAAGTTCCCTCCTTCTTTGGAACCACGAAAAGGTTTGAATAAAACCCCAAATCTCTTTCTGCTGTAGGTACTGGGACAATTGCTCCTAGAGAGGAGAGATCCTGTACGCAACCTAAGAAGGCAGCCCTCTTTTCTGGTCTTGTCGAAAGACTGGAGAGTAAGAATCTGCCCCTGGGCAAATGAAACTTGAATCTTATCCTGTATCCTTGAGATACAACCTCCAGGACCCAATGATCCTGTACATCCTGAAACCAAGCGTCTGAAAAAAAAAAAAGAGACAGTCTGCCCCCTACTCAATCCGATCCCAGATCGGGGGCCTTCTTAGTCTGTTTGGACTTATTCCAGGAGTGAGCCGGCTTCCAAGTACTCTTGGGCTGCACAAACTTGGAAGAGGACTGCTGTCGATTTGTCAGCATGAAATGAACGGAAATTAGACAGTTGCCGTCCCTTAGGCCTATTCTTCTTATCTTGTGGTAGAAAGGCATCCTTCTCTCCGGTAACCGTAGAGATACTGGAGTCCAGCCCTGGACCAAATAAAATCTTCCCCTAAGGGAAGAGAAAGGAGTCTGAATTTAGAAGTCATATCCGCAGACTAAGACTTCAGAGTCCGGCGGGCTAGAACTGCAAAGCCAGCAGCCTTAGCATTTATGCGAATAATCTGCATATTTGCGTCACAGATGAAGGAGTTAGCAATTCTCAGTGCCTTAATTCTCTCCTGAATATCCTCGAGGGGAGTCTCCACCTCAATGAGCTCCGACAGAGCTCTCTAAAAGAAGAACTATCCGACAGAGGGATAGTAGTATGTTAAGCCAGCATGGAGATAGAGCCATTCACCTTCGGGATGGAGCCCCACAAATCAAATTGAGAGTCAGAGACCGGGAATCATTTTGCCTACTCTTTCCCATTCATTACTAATAATGTTCACCATCTTAACTGGCACAGGAAAAGTCAGAGGTACCTTCCTATTTTCGTAAACGCTGTCTAATTTAGGGATCTTAAGCTCCTCAGGGAGTGTAGCCTCTGGAACCTCTAGAGTAGACAGAACCTCCTTTAATAAAAAACGCAGATGCTCAATTTTATATCTAAAGGAGGGTTCCTCCACTGAAGGAGGTTGTGAAACTGAGGTCTCCGACTCAGAAAGTTCACCCTCTAAAGCTACAGGGGTTAACTCATCCTCGGATAGCTGGGATATAGTAGCTAAATCCGACCAATATTTAGATGACAAAGAAATAAACGAATAAGGCAGCACACCAGGGAATCCAATAAAAATAAATTTATTTTGTTCCACCATCAATAAAAAATACACAAACTCACAAACAGGATGAAAGGGGGCGTGTCCTTGAGTGTTTCGTGCCGTGCAGGACTTAATCATGGGATTTAGATGACTCTAGGTCAGGAGAGCTAGGTTTAACCTATCTCTTGCTTTGTTAGATCGAGGTAAGGCACTAAGGGCCACAGACACAGCCAATTGTAACTGTGTGGTAAAGCCCACTGGAAAAAAGCCCCCTCCAGATGGAGGATTGGTTGAGCCGCGGGAACTGCATGTGGAGCGGGTAATGTAGAAAGAGTAGCAATTCCTCGAGACCCAGATTCCTGAGAAGTAGACAGCTCAGAAGGGCTAATAGCGCTATGAATATTAGCAAGCTTGTCTCCCTTCTTAGACTTTATAACAGTGTATAGGCAAATGGAACAAAATTGAACAGGTGGGCAAACCACAGTCTCCTCACAATATAAACCGGAATTATTAATCAGCACACAAGGAGCGGAACCTTTTAACGTAGTATCAGAGTCCTCCATAGCTTTTTATATACCCATAGGAGGACGATCAAAAAGAAATGCTTTTATTTAAAAAAAACGGCACCTTTATACTCCCAATGGCTGGGGCACTCACCACCTCCTAGACCCAGACAGCTAACAGTGAAAACGATCTCTGCAGAAGTGGTGTCTGCAGCAGGATCTTAGGAAATGAAAGAGACCGCACTCGGTCATGTGGTACATAAGACAGGACTTCCCCTGCTATGAAAAAGGGCGCCAAGGTATTATGAGCTGCGCAACACTTCAAAAATGAAAGTGAAACCTGTTTGTTCCAAGCCAAAAACACACAGCCTATGAGCCTAAAAAAAAACAAAAAAAAACAACTCACATTAAGCAGATATAAATCCCCAAACTGTTCAAATTATCTCCCTGAAGGAGATATTAACCCTTGATCCTATCAAGGTATAAAAGGAGCCACACTGTGACCCGGTATAGCATTTTGAAATGTATATATAAAAAAGGGTCTTACCCTCCAGGATCCATGCTGTGGAACAGGCACAGCCTCTCATGTATGACAATCTGGCAGCAGCGCTTCTGACATGGACTTGAGTGTGTAGCAGCAAGCAGTGAAACTCGTCAACACTGATTGCTCAGGAGCCGTTAGCGACAGTCTGGATGGGTTTGCAGAAAAACTTTCCCTGCATCTCCAGACCAACTTTCATCAATACTCTCACTGAGAGGTCGACATGATTACTTAAAACTCCAGTCCTTTCTCGAAGGGAACATACCCATACAGGACTATACACATCTGACACTTCTCTGCCACCTCCTATAGTGACGAAAGGCAAAGAATGAATGGGGGATAGGGGAAGTAGGAGGGATATTTAAGCCTTTGGCTGGGGTGTCTTTGCCTTCTCCTGGTGACCAGGTGTTGTATTTCCCAATAATAAGGAATGAAGTTGTTGACTCTCCCTGCCTTATGGAAGGAAAACATGGTTATATTAATATACTTTTTACCTCTGTGATACCTTGTATCTAAGCCTCTTCTGACAGCCCCCTGATCACATGACTTTTTATTTATTATCTATTGACTTGCACTTTAGCCAATTAGTGCAGTATCATCCACAACCCACGGGTGTGAGCACAATGTTATCTATATGGCTCACCTGTTGTGAAAAGCTAGGCTAGGCTCTCTGTAGTGGCTTAAATGTTATAAAGTATATTACTATAACAATGTTCGGTGTGCAGAGCTGGGGAATGGGCAGTAAAGGCGTTGTATAGGTTTTTAAACAATAACAATTTTTTTGTTGACTGTCCCTTTGTGATGGAGAACCAACAATAATAAATTATCTGCTCTTTACTGATCAAACAGTGTATTGCCAACCACGCTGTATTTCATGCATTTAGCAATCTTACATTTATTTTAATTTTTTTTTAAAAACACTCCTTACACACCACACTGGGTGTCTCATTCCCCCCCACATAAGCAACTAGTATGATACTTCTGAGTTTTTAAACTTTTCATCATTCTTAGATGTGTAAATGGGTGGTGTATCAAACTACTTCAGAGGACAAAAGCCACTGTTGTGTGCTCCTTGCATCCAGTGGGCTTAAAGCAATTGATGTGTGTGTTCATTGCAAGGAAGGGAGTTTAGATAAATTACTGCTCTATGTGTATAGGCAACTGGCATCTAAATGGGTTAAAAAAAAATTACTGATGTGTATGGTATTATAATCTAAGGGGGTTAAAAAATACCTGGTGTGAAATCTAAAAGATTTAAAAAAATGCTTTTAAAAAAATCACTATTGTGTGTTACGAATACCAACAGAGGTTTTAAAAAATCAGTACACTAGTAGGTGGTGGAGTAAAAACGTTCCTTACTTGTGTGAAATATTTAAATATATAGCAGGGCCCTGGCCTGAGGATTGGTCTGGAAAGGGTTTGTTAACCGTTTAAATGAGCTGAAGTCTTTTCTGCTTTAACACAGTTACATAACTGTCTCAATATAACAGTAAACTTATCAAACATACCTTTGAAGACATATATTCATGGTCACTTTCATTTGTCCACAAGTCCTGCTCATAATAATAAAGTCCGTCATTTATAACCTTAGCTAGCTCAGAGGTAATTTTTGCTCGAGAGATATGATTTCCTGTGCGATCTCCGACAGGATGCTTTTTCAGGTGTGGTGGGGTCTGTGTCACAATAATGATCTTGTTAAGGTCTTTATCATCAATTTCATAATCTGAATCATCATCAGACCAGTCTGTGAAGGTATTTTTACGACCCTGCATCTGCTGTAACTCCTCATCAAACATAAAATCCAATTCTTCTTGCTCAGGTTCCTCTAGAGATTGTGGTTTGGGCAGAGCCTGAGGAATGCTCTGTTCTTCCTTTATAGATTGTGCATAAAGACAGGTTAAAAGAAAGATTGTTAAATAAGATCTCAGAACTTTTAATTCTTAAAAAACTGGGATATGTTAAATGTATACTTGGATAAACCCTACATGGACAAAACCACTTCATGGGTTAAACAGAAATGTATATTACATTCCATCATAAACTTCTGTTTTCTTACAGCAGTGGGTCAATGGGCTCTGGATCAAATTTAATTTTGTTAAGTGTGTTGCAAAAAACAGAATTTATGCTTACCTGATAAATTTCTCTTACGGTGTATCCGGTCCACGGCTTCATCCTTACTTGTGGGATATTCTCAATCCCTACAGGAAGTGGCAAAGAGAGCACACAGCAGAGCTGCCCATATAGCTCCCCTCAGGCTCCGCCCCCCCAGTCATTCGACCGACGGTTAGGAGAAAAAGGAGAACCATAGGGTGCAGTGGTGACTGTAGTTTACAAGAATAAATTTAAACCTGACTAAATTGCCAGGGTGGGCCGTGGACCGGATACACCGTAAGAGAAAGAAATTTATCAGGTAAACATAAATTCTGTTTTCTCTTACATTGGTGTATCCGGTCCACGGCTTCATCCTTACTTGTGGGAACCAATACCAAAGCTTTAGGACACGGATGAAGGGAGGGAACAAGTCAGGTAACCTAAACGGAAGGCATCACTGCTTGCAAAACCTTTCTCCCAAAAATAGCCTCCGAAGAAGCAAAAGTATCGAATTTGTAAAATTTGGCAAATGTATGCAGTGAAGACCAAGTCGCTGCCTTACAGATCTGTTCAACAGAAGCCTCATTCTTGAAAGCCCATGTGGAAGCCACAGCTCTAGTGGAATGAGCTGTAATTCGTTCAGGAGGCTGCCTTCCAGCAGTCTCATAAGCCAACCGGATGATGCTTTTCAGCCAGAAAGACAGAGAGGTAGCAGTCGCTTTTTGACCTCTCCTCTTGCCAGAATAGACGACAAACAAGGACGATGTTTGTCTGAAGTCTTTAGTTGCTTTTAGATAAAACTTTAAAGCACGAACCACATCAAGATTGTGTAACAGACGTTCCTTGTTAGAAACTGGATTAGGACAAAGAGAAGGAACAACTATTTCCTGGTTAATATTCTTATTGGAAACCACTTTTGGAAGATAACCAGGTTTGGTAAGCAAAACCGACCTTATCTGTATGGAACACCAGATAGGGTGAATTACACTGCAAAGCAGACAATTCAGAAACTCTTCTAGCAGAAGAAATAGCTACCAAAAACAAAACTTTCCAAGATAATAACTTAATATATATGGAATGTAGAGGTTCAAACGGAACCCCTTGAAGAACTGAAAGAACTAAATTTAGACTCCATGGAGGAGCCACAGGTCTGTAGACAGGCTTGATTCTGACTAAGGCCTGTACAAACGCCTGAACATCTGGCACGGCTGCCAGACGCTTATGCAACAGGACAGAGCAGATATCTGTCCCTTTAGAGAACTAGCTGCCAACCCTTTCTCCAATCCTTCTTGGAGAAAGGATAGTAACCTTGGAATCCTAATCTTACTCCATGAGTAACCCTTGGATTCGCACCAACAAAGATATTTCCGCCATATCTTATGGTAAATTTTCCTGGTAACAGGCTTTCTAGCCTGGATCAGAGTATCTATAACTGATTCAGAGAACCCACGCTTAGCTAGAATTAAGCGTTCAATCTCCAAGCAGTCAGTTGCAGAGAAACTAGGTTTGGATGCTTGAATGGACCTTGGATTAGAAGGTCCTGCCTCAAAGGTAGCTTCCATGGTGGAGCCGATGACATATCCACCAGGTCTGCATACCAAGTCCTGCGTGGCCACGCAGGAGCTATCAGAATTACCGAAGCCTTCTCCTGCTTGATTCTGGCTACTAGCCGAGGGAGAAGAGGAAACGGTGGAAAGACATAAGCTAGATTGAACGACCAAGGCGCCACTAAGGCATCTACCAATGTCGCCTTGGGATCCCTGGACCTGGACCCGTAACGTGGAACTTTGGAGTTCTGGCGTGACGCCATCAGATCCAGATCTGGAAAGCCTCATAGATGGGTTAACTGGACAAAAACCTCCGGGTGGAGTTCCCACTCCCCCGGATGGAAAGTCTGACTCAGATAATCCGCCTCCCAGTTGTCCACTCCTGGGATGTGAATTGCGGATAGACGGCAGGTATGATCCTCTGCCCATTTGATGATCTTGGATACCTCCCTCATCGCCAGGGAACTCTTTGTTCCTCCCTGATGATTGATGCACGCTACAGTCGTGATGTTGTCCGACTGAAATCTGATGAATTTGACCTCCACTAGTTGAGGCCAGGCCTGGAGGGCATTGAATATCGCTCTCAATTCCAAAATGTTTATCGGGAGAAGAGATTCTTCCCGAGACCATAGACCCTGAGCTTTGAGGGAGTACCAGACCGCACCCCAGCCTAAGAGGCTGGCGTCGGTCATGACAATGATCCACTCCGGTCTGCGGAAACTCATTCCCTGAGACAACCACCAGAGGAGTGAGTCTCTGGTTTTCTGGTCCATTTGTATCTGGGGAGACAAATCTGCATAATCCCCATTCCACTGTTTGAGCATGCACAGTTGCAGTGGTCTTAAATGAATTCGAGCAAAAGGGACCACGTCCATTGCCGCAACCATTAGTCCTATTACCTCCATGCACTGAGCCACGGAGGGTTGAGGAATGGCATGAAGAACTCGACAAGTGTTCAAAAGTTTTAACTTCCTGACCTCCGTCAGAAAGATTTTCATTTCTACCGAGTCTATTATTGTTCCCAGGAAGGGAACCCTTGTTAACGGGGACAGAGAACTCTTTTCTTCGTTCACCTTCCACCCGTGAGACCTTAGAAAGGCTAGAACAATGTCTGTATGAGCCTTTGCTTTGTGAAAGGACAACGCTTGTATTAAGATGTCGTCTAGGTAAGGTGCTACTGCAATGCCCCTTGGTCTTAGCACCGCTAGAAGGGACCCTAGCACCTTTGTGAAAATTATGGGAGCAGTGGCCAATCCGAAGGGAAGGGCCACGAACTGGTAATGCTTGTCCAGAAAGGCGAACCTCAGGAACTGATGGTGATCTTTGTGGATAGGAATATGCAGGTACGCATCCTTTAAGTCCACGGTAGTCATATATTGACCCTCCTGGATCATTGGTAAGATTGTCCGAATGGTTTCCATTTTGAATGATGGAACTCTGAGGAATTTGTTTAGGATTTTTAAGTCCAGGATTGGCCTGAAAGTTCCTTCCTTTTTGGGAACTACAAACAGGTTTGAGTAAAAACCCAGTCCTTGTTCTGCTGTTGGAACTGGGTGTATCACTCCCATTTTTAGAAGGTCTTCTACGCAACGTAAGAATGCCTGTCTCTTTATCTGGTCTAAAGATAAGCGAGAAATGTGGAACCTTCCCCTTGGAGGAAGGTCCTTGAATTCCAGAAGATACCCCTGAGTGACAATTTCTATCGCCCAGGGATCCGGAACATCTCTTGCCCAAGCCTGAGCAAAGAGAGAAAGTCTGCCCCTACTAGATCCGGTCCCGGATCGGGGGCTACCCTTTCATGCTGTCTTGTTAGCAGCAGCAGGCTTCTTGGCCTGTTTACCCTTGTTCCAGCCTTGCAAGGGTTTCCATGCTGGTTTGGGCTGGGAAGCGTTACCCTCTTGCTTAGTGGCTGTAGAGGTAGAAGCAGGTCCGTTCCTGAAATTGCGAAAGGAACGAAAATTAGACTTGTTTTTAGCTTTGAAAGGTCTATCTTGTGGAAGGGCATGGCCCTTTCCCCCAGTGATATCTGAAATAGGGTCTTACCCTTGAAAGGAATATTAAGCAATTTTGTTTTGGACGACGCATCCGCCGACCAAGAATATAGCCAAAGCGCTCTGCGCGCCACAATTGCAAAACCAGAATTTTTCGCCGCTAATTTAGCTAACTGAAAAGCGGCATCTGTGATGAAAGAATTAGCCAACTTCAGGGCGTGGATTCTGTCCATGACCTCATCATAAGAAGTCTCCTTCTGGAGCGAGTTTTCTAGTTCCTCAAACCAAAAAGCCGCTGCAGTGGTTACAGGAATAATGCAAGAAATTGGTTGAAGAAGAAAACCTTGTTGAACAAATATTTTCTTAAGCAAACCTTCTAATTTTTTATCCATAGGATCTTTGAAAGCGCAACTATCTTCTATTGGTATAGTTGTGCGCTTAGCTAGTGTTGAAACTGCCCCTTCTACCTTAGGGACCGTCTGCCACGCGTCCCTTCTGGGGTCAACAATGGGGAACATTTTCTTAAATATAGGGGGGGGACAAAGGGTACCCCTGGTCTCTCCCACTCCCTAGTCACGATATCCGCCACCCTCTTAGGTATCGGAAACTCGTCAGTGTGTACCGGGACCTCTAAGAATTTGTCCATTTTACACAATTTTTCTGGGACCACCAAGGGGTCACAATCATCTAGCGTAGCCAGGACCTCCTTAAGTAGGGCGCGGAGGTGTTCTAGCTTAAATTTAAATGCTATGGTATCTGGCTCTGCCTGTTGAGAAACTTTTCCTGTGTCAGAAATTTCTCCTTTAGACAGGCCCTCCCTCACCGCCAAGTCGGATTGTTGTGAGGGCACTACAGATAAATTATCCGCTGCGTCTGATTGCTCATTTTCTGTATTTAAAACTGAGCTATCGCGCTCTCTCGGAAACGCTGGCAGTTTGGATAAAAATGCTGCGAGAGAATTATCCATTACTGCTGCTAACTGTTGCAAAGTAATAGGAATCGATGCGCTAGAGGTACTGGGCATCGCTTGCGCGGGCATAGCTGGTGTCGACACAGAAGGAGAGGATAGCGTACTATCCTCACTACCTTCAGCTAAAGAATCATCTTGGGCTA
This sequence comes from Bombina bombina, assembly GCF_027579735.1. Classification (NCBI taxonomy): domain Eukaryota; kingdom Metazoa; phylum Chordata; class Amphibia; order Anura; family Bombinatoridae; genus Bombina; species Bombina bombina. The sequence continues at coordinate 1,039,227,568 of NC_069500.1, read as the reverse complement.
CATTTTTAAGTGTCACTGTATGGTCCTTAAGCTGTTTGGACACTATAGCACACTTCAAACATAAATGCGATGGGGGTACCGCCATGGCCTTTAAACATACAGAACAAAGGCTATCTGAAGGCTCAGACATGTTTGACAGACTTAGACAGCACTACAATGCAATAAAAAATACTTTTTGAAAAAAACGTTACTGTGTCTTTAAATAATAAAAGTGCACACTTTATTACTAAAACATCAAATAATCAAATAAACATCCGATCTTAATGAAATTTTCACCACATTATCCTAATGCTTTGAAAAGATTGCACACAAATTTTCAGACCAATTAACCCCTTAATGACCAAACCGGAGCTAAGAACAGCAGTTAAGCTGTTAAAAACACTACAGCACGATGCCACAGCCTCTTCTGTGGCTTTTACCTTCCTTAGGGATTATTTGAAGAAGAAATAAGCCTCTCTGAAGTCCTCTCTGAGGTCTCTGGACTCCACACGTGAAGCTGCATGAACTCTCTAGCAAAAACAACTGCGCAACTGAGGCGCGAAAATGAGGCCCCCTCCCTCTTCATTCCAGAGTGATGGGGCCTTTTAGACTAGGTTAGGTGTCTAAGTGCAAGGCGCAATAATAAACCCCATAAGTGTTTTAAAAGTCTCAAAAACACCCTATTCATGCTAATAAAGCAATCGATTAAGCCCACAATAGTGTCAACCAGCATTAAGCCCTTAATTTAAGCCATCATTTTATACAGAGTCTGAGAAAAATGGCTTACCTATCCCTGAGGGGATTTCTGACAGTCTTCTAGCATTACTTGGTCTTGTTAGAAAAATGACTGATCATACATGAAGCAGTTAAGCCTGCAAACTGTTCCCCCCAACTGAAGTTCTCCGGTATTCAACAGTTCTGCGTGGGAACAGCAATGGATTTTAGTTACTGGTGCTAAAATCATATTCCTCTCAGCAGAAATCTTCATCACTTTCTGCCTCAGAGTAAATAGTACAAGCCGGCACTATTTTAAAATAACAAACTTTTGATAGAAGAAATAAAAACTACAAATCTAACACCACAAACTCTTTACCCTCCCGTGGAGATGCTACTTGTTAGAGAGGCAAAGAGAATGACTGGGGGGGCGGAGCCTGAGGGGAGCTATATGGACAGCTCTGCTGTGTGCTCTCTTTGCCACTTCCTGTAGGGATTGAGAATATCCCACAAGTAAGGATGAAGCCGTGGACCGGATACACCAATGTAAGAGAAAGGTTCCTTTTCAAAACAGAACCACAATGATTATCACTTTATTGGAATGTAAGATACAAAATATTTTTATTATTCAAATTCACACACAGACAAACAGTCTGATGGTAAATAGGATTTGTGATCTGAAATGTGGTAACATTTTGTTTAGATGTGTTTTCTTCAGCAACAGACTTTTCTTGACAGACCCCTCCACTGCAGTGTGGTTTTTACTTGACAACTTGGTCTGGGGTATTTTGAAGTTTAGCCAACCCATTATTGCAACTGGCTGATAACCAAACACACACACACACCATAGAGGACCATTATTTTTGCATTTAAGGGAGAGGTTATTAACAGAAGGTTCTAAGATGTCCTAGTAAAAATAAAAAAATTATATATATATATATATATATATATATATATATATATATATATATATATATATATATATATATATATATATATATATATATATATATATATATATATCACACAAGAAGCTCGAGTTCATGTTTTTGCGGTGATACTGCTCCAGTCAAATTGAAATATATGACTCGGCTGTCCAAACATACTTTTCTGGCATAATTTAAAAATATGTCAAACAATGACATATCCAAAAGTTCTCAAAGTCTCCAAAAAACATAAATTTATGTAAGAACCTACCTGATAAATTAATTTCTTTCATATTGGCAAGAGTCCATAAGCTAGTGCCGTATGGGATATACAATCCTACCAGGAGGGGCAAAGTTTCCCAAACCTCAAAATGTCTATAAATACACCCCTCACCACACCCACAATTCAGTTTAACGAATAGCTAAGTAGTGGGGTGATAGAAAAAGGAGTAAAAAAAAAGCATACAAAAAAGAGGAACTGGAAATATAATTGTGCTTTTATACAAAAAATCATAACCACCAGAAAAAGGGTGGGTCTCATGAACTCTTGCCAATATGAAAGAAATTAATTTATCAGGTAAGTTCTTACATAAATTATATTTTCTTTCAGGTAATTGGCAAGAGTCCATGAGCTAGTGACGTATGGGATAGAAATACCCAAGATGTGGAAGTCCACAGAAGAGTCACTAGAAAGGGAGGGATAAAATAAAAACAGCCATTTTCCGCTAAAAAATTTAATCCACAAAAAATATAAGTTTTTCTCATAAATTGAAAGAAAAAAAACTTAAAACATTAGCAGAAGAATCAAACGCAAACAGCTGCCTGAAGAACTTTTCTACCAAAGACTGCTTCAGAAAAAGCAAATACATCAAAATGGTAAAATTTAGTAAATGTATGCAAAGAAGACCAAGTTGCTGCTTTGCAAATCTGATCAACTGGAGCTTCATTCTTAAAAGCCCAAGAAGTGGAGACTGATCTAGAAGAATGAGCTGTGATCCTCTGAGGTGGGGACTGTCCCGCCTCTAAATAAGCTTTATGAGTCAAAAGCTTCAAACAAGATGCCAAAGAAATGGCAGAAGCTTTCTGACCTTTCCTAGAACCAGAAAAGACAACAAATAGACTAGAAGTCTACCTGAAATCTTTAGCAGCTTCAACATAATATTTCAAAGTTCTTACAACATCCAAAGAATGCAAAGATCTTTCAAGAGCATTCTTGGGATTAGGACACAAGGAAGGAACAACCATTTCCCTACTAATGTTGTTAGAATTCACAACCTTAGAAAGAAATGTAAACGAAGTCCGCAAAACAGCCTTATCCTGATGGAAAATCAGAAAAGGAGACTCACAAGAGAAAGCAAACAATTCGGAAACTCTTCTAGCTGAAGAGATAGCCAAAAGAAAACACTTTCTAAGAAAGTAGTTTAATATCCAAAGAATGCATAGGCTCAAAAGGAGGATCCTGCAAAGTCTTCAAAACCAAATTAAGACTCCAAGGAGGAGAGATTGATTTAATGACAGGCTTGATACGAACCAAAGCCTGAACAAAACAGTGAATATCAGGAAGCTTAGTAATCTTTCTTTGAAATAAAACAGAAAGAGCAGAGATTTGTCCCTTCAAAGTACTTGCAGACAAACCTTTATCCAAACCATCCTGAAGAAACTGTAAAATTCTAGGAATTCTAAAAGAATGCCAGGAGAATTTATTAGAAGAACACCATGAAATATAGGTCTTCCAAACTTGATAATAAATCTTCCTTGAAACAGACTTACGAGCTTGTAACATAGTATTAATCACCGAGTCAGAGAAACCTCTATGACTAAGCTTTACAATTTCCATACCTTCAAATTTAACGATTTTAGATCCTGATGGAAAAACGGCCCATGAGACGCAAGGTCTGGTCTTAGAGGAAGTGGCCAAGGCTGGCAACTGGATATCCGAACAAGATCTGCATACCAAAACCTGTGAGGCCACACTGGTGCGATCAGAAACACATACGATTGTTCTATAATGATCTTGGAGATCACTCTTGGAAGAAGAACTAGAGGTGGAAAGATATAAGCAGGTTGATAAAACCAAGGAACTGCTAAAGCATCCACCATCTCCGCCTGAGGATCCCTGGACCTGGACAGGTACCTGGGAAGTTTCTTGTTTAGATGCAAAGCCATCAGAAATATATCTGGAAGACCCCACAGCTGTACAATCTGAAAAAATACATCTGGATGGAGAGACCACTCCGCTGGATGTAAGGTCTGACGGCTTAGATAATCCGCTTCCCAATTGTCTACACCAGGGATATGCCCAACAGAAATTAGACAAGAGCTAGATTCTGCCCAAGAAAGTATCCGAGATACTTCTTTCATAGCTAGGGGACTGTGAGTCCCACCCTGATGATTGACATATGCCACAGTTGTAATATTGTCTGTCTGAAAACAAATGAATGGTTCTCTCTTTAACAAAGGCCAAACCTGAAGAGCCCTGAAAATAGCATGGAGTTCTAAAATATTGATTGGTAACCTCGCCTCTTGAGATTTCCAAACCCCTTGGTGCTGTCAGAGATCCCCAGACATCTCCTTAACCTGAGAGACTTGCATCTGCAGTCATGAGACTTAAAATTTCCATGCATATAGCCACTGAAGGGAATGATTGAGACTGAAGGTTTCGACAACCTGAAAACAATTTCATTCGTCTCGTCTGCTAAAGACAAAGTCATGAAAACTAAATCTTTCTGGAAACCTAAAAAGGTGACCCTTGTCTGAGGAATTAAGAAACTTTTTGGTAAATTGATTTGTGTGAGATTCGGCTAAATGTAAAGACTGAGCTAGTACCAAGATATCGTCCACATAAGGAAACACCGCAATACCCTGTTCTCTGATTACAGAGAGAAGGGTACCGAGAACCTTTGAAAAGATCCTTGGAGTAGTTGCTAAGCCAAATGGAAGAGCAACAAATTGGTAATGCTTGTCTAGAAAAGAGAATCTCAGAAACCGATAGTGGTCTGTATGAATCGGAATGTGAAGATATGCATCCTGTAAGTCTATCGTGGACATATAATGACCTTGCTGAACAAAAGGCAAAATAGTCCTTAGTCACCATCTTGAAAGTTGGGACTCTAACAAAACTATTCAAAAACTTCAGATCCAGAACTGGCCTGAATGAATTTTCTTTCTTTGGGACAATGAATAGATTTGAATAAAACCCCAGACCCTGTTCCTAAAACAGAACTGGTATTATTACCACTGAAAGCTCTAGATCTGAAACACTTCAGAAAAGCCTTAATCTTCACCGGATTTGCTGGAACGTGAGAGAGAAAGAATCTTCTCACAGGAGGTCTTACTCTGAATCCTATTCGATACCCTTGAGAGACAATACTATGAATCCACTGATTTTGAACAGAATCTGCCCAAATGTCTTGGAATAATTTCAATCTGCTTTCCCACCAGATGAACTGGATCGAGGGCCTCACCTCCATGCAGACTTGGGGGCTGGCTTTGGTTTCTTAAAAGGCTTGGATTTATTCCAACTTGAATAAGGTTTCCAATTGGAACCAGAGTCTTTACGGGAAGGATTGGTTTTCTGTTCCTTGTTCTGTCGAAAAGAACGAAAATGATTAGAAGCTTTAGATTTACCCTTAGATCTTTTATCCTGAGGCAAAAAAACTCCCTTCCCCCAGTGATAATTGAAATAATTATATCCAACTGAGACCCAAATAAATTGTTACCTTGGAAAGAAAGTGATAGTAATCTAGACTTAGATACCATGTCAGCATTCCAAGATTTGAGAAATAAAGCTCTTCTAGCTAAAATAGCTAAAGACATAGATTTAACATAAATTTTGATGATATAAAAAATAGCATCACAGAAAATTATTACCATGTTGAAGCAAACGAACAATGCTAGACAAATCAGAATCTGTTTCCTGTTGCCCTAAGCTATCCAACCAAATGGTTGACGCAGCCGCAACATCAGCCATAGCAATGGCATGCCTGAGAAGATAGCCAGAATATAAATAAGCTTTCCTTAGATAAGATTCAAGTTTCCTATCTAAAGGATCTTTAAAAGAAGTACTGTATTCCATAGGAATAGTAGTACGTTTAGCAAGAGTAGAAATAGCCCCATCAACTTTGGGGATCTTTTCCCAAAACTCTAATCTAGATGCTGGCAAATGGCACAACCTTTTAAACCTAGAAGAAGGAATGAATGAAGTACCAGGCTTAACCCATTCCTTAGCAATTACATCAGAAATAGCATCAGGAACAGGAAAAACCTCAGGAGTAACCACAGGAGGTTTATAAACAGAATTTAAACTTTTACTAGTTTTGATATCAAGAGGAATAGACTCCTCAATATCCAAAGTAACAAGCACTTAATTTTAACAAGGAACGAATATACTCAATCTTGAGAAGATAAGTAGAATTGTCAGTGTCAATGTCTGAGGTAGGATCTTCTGAATCAGAGAGATCCTCACCAGAGAAGGAAATTTCAGTATATTGTCGATCATTAGAAATTTCATCAATTTTATAAGAAGTTTTAAAAGACCTTTTACGTTTATTAGAAGGCAAAATAGCAGACAAAGCCTTCTGTGTTGCATCAGCAATATAATTTTTCATATCAACAGGGATATCATGTACATTAGATGTTGAAGGAATAACAGAAACTGTACTAGTACTGATGGAAACGTTTTCTGCGTGCAAAAGCTTATCATGACAAATGTTACATACTACAGTTGGAGTTAATATCAGCTAATTTACAACAGATACACTTAGCTTTGGTAGAACTGTGATCAGGCAGCAGGGTTCCAACAGTTGCTTCTGAGACAGGATCAGATTGAGACATCTTGCAAAATGTAAAAGAAAAAACAACATTAAAGCAAAATTTACAATTTCCTTATATGGCAGTTTCAGGAATGGGAAAAAATGCAAACAGCATAGCCCTCGGAGCATATAGAAGGCAAGAGGCATATAGGAAGTGGGGTGAAAAAAAAATAATTTTTGGCGCCAAGTATGACGCACAACGCAAAAGGAAGTTGAAAACTTTTTTGCCGCCAAAAACATCCGGAAATGACGCCAATTGCGTCATAACAGACGCAACCTTGTGCAAGAAACCCTGGCGTCAACTAAGACGTTGGATATGATTAACTTGTGTCAAAGCCGGACCTACGCGCCAAAAAAAATTATAGCGCCAAGAATGACGCAATAAATAACAGCATTTTGCGCCCTCGCAAAACTAATTTTGCCCGCGAAATTAAAAGAAAAACAGTCAATTTGAAAAAAAGGACTATACCCCAGGTAAGAGAAATAAATTCTTAAACATGCTTCCCAAACTGAAACTGACAGTTTGCAAAAGGAAATATACATAGACCTGACCCATGGTAAATATAAGTAAAATACATATGCTTAAAACTTTTTATTAATACATAAAGCGCCAAACCATAGCTGAGAGTGTCTTAAGAAAAAACATACTTACCGAAAGACACCCATCCACATATAGCAGATAGCCAAACCAGTACTGAAAAAGTATCAGCAGAGGTAATGGTATAGAAGAGAAAAAAAGAAGATCGGAAGATCCCCAGAGGTGCGCTGGTGCTTAGATAGAGCTGGTATCGATTGCTCGAAGAAATTCACAAACTAGGGGCTGCACTCTCAGCAGTAATCCAAAGGAGTACCCGGCTGTAGATAAGAAGACAAGAGAGGCGCCAAACATAAAACAATATCGTCTGAACCATGGGCCAATAAACCCCCCCCTGTGTGCAGGATCTACTCACAAAGGCTGCGGCACACGTACTATGCCTGTTGAAGCGGATCGGGACTGTTCAGATCCCGATCCGCTTCAGCTGTGATTGTTTTTATTTTAAATAAAACCTTTTTATTTGAGTCACCTTGCCACCTGTCACTTATTGCCCTGGTGCAATCTACATCTAACACCGGTGTCTCTCCTGGTTGAGACCGCAACCACCTATTTCCAGCAAGTGACCGTTGATCCGGACCTGACAGGTGAATTGGCCTGCTATTGGTTACAGGGGTCACGTGTACCGGCTTCTTTGTGTGTCCGTCGGGCGACTCTGAACAGTCCCGATCCGCTTCAACAGGCATAGTACGTGTGCCGCAGCCTTTGTGAGTAGATCCTGCACACAGGGGGGGGGCTATTGGCCCATGGTTCAGACGATATTGTTTTATGTTTGGCGCCTCTCTTGTCTTCTTATCTACAATGGTATAGAAGAGTATATCGTCGATCTGAAAAGGGAGGTAGGAGATGAATCCCTACGACCGATAACAGAGAACCCTTGAAAAGATTTCCGAAAAGAATAACATCAGCTCAATAGGCACTCCCATCACAGTCCTCTGACAAACACTGTACTCAGAGGAATTGGGCTTCAAAATGCTTAGAAGCACTTATCATAGAAGAAATCAGAGAAATCAAGCACAAACTTACTTCACCACCTCCATAGGAGGCAAAGTTTGTAAAACTGAATTGTGGGTATGGTGAGGGGTGTATTTTTTTAGGCATTTTGAGGGTTGGGAAACTTTGCCCCTCCTGGTAGGATTGTATATCTCATACGTCACTAGCTCATGGACACTTGCCAATTACATGAAAGAAAGTTAGATAGTATTTTTTTTCTTCAAATTAGATGATCTAGAGATGTATTTATTTTTAAAGTCCATTTTACCCATGCACATTTAGGCCCCAATACTTTGAAGTCAATTAGATTTAACCTAATAATTACCTATGTTGCTATATAAATACATTTGCAGATATAAAGCAAACTTTGCCCAGGAAGGTGTTGAAAGAATGTAAAAATAGAAGTGGTGGTTTATTAAATATATTTATGCACGCAATTCAGCAAAATGTTTTATAAAACAGCCTTAAATGGATAGGAAAGTCAAAATTAAACTTGCATGATTCAGATAGAGCATGTCATTTTAAGACACTTAATTACACTTCTATTTTCAAATGTGCTTCGTTCTCTTAGTATCCCTTGTTAAAAAATGAATATTCACATATCATACACTAGTGGGAGCTGCTGCTGGTGCCTGTACACATTTGTCTCTTGCGATTGGCTTAATAGATATTTTCAGCTTCCTGTCAGTAGTGCAATGTTGTCCCTTCAGCAATGGATAACAAGAGAATGAAGAAAATGTGATAATAGAATTAAATTGGAAAGTTGTTTAAAATTGTATGTTCTGAGTCATAAAAGAAAATTTTGGGGTTTACTATCCCTTTAAGGGCAGTCTCAAGTATACCGGCTGTCATATCAGATCAAACACTTGAACATTCTATTATTGTGTCAGTATTCACTTAATTTCATAGACAACCTTTATATAAAGCTTTCTAAACCAGTTAAGCAACTATCACCTTTGATTTAACTGGTGATGCGCGATGTCTTCGTTTAACTTCTATCCATGGTTCGGAGTCCAGCTCAGGCAAACTTGCAGATAATCCCTTTGCCATTGTTTTTAAATTGCTTGGCTCCCCACTTCCATCCTTAAATAAGGAGCTTCCTTTTCTTGGAGAGCTTGGTGCAGACTCTACAATTTTAAATGCAAAAAAATATTTGTTGTAAAAAGGTGATTAAGTAAAAGGTTAAATTTAAAAGTAATAAAATATTGTTTGCATTATACAACTGTCATTTATTGTAAAGGGTGTCCAAACAAAGAAGTGAAATCAAGAAATGCAAGAAATCACAATCAAAGCACTTTCTCTTCTTGAGAACTGTTTAGTAAGTTATTTTGACAAACATTTCATAGTAGAATCTCTCAATGTATTAGATTTCCACTTCAAGGTCAGAGCAACAGCACAAGTACAATGTGTTACTCTTTGTTAAGAAGTGCTACACTTTCCTACATGTACTCTGAAAATTCCAGTTATTTCATATAGTCAAGCCAAGAGCTACTGGAGAACAGTCAAGAGTATTGGTCAAAAAACACAAGCAAAATAAATATAAAAACACCCACAACCTGTATAGTGTGAGCAAAATGTATATATTTCTTGTGATATCTGTATTTAAAACCTTTTTATGTTAAACTTGATTGGCGATTGTATATGCCACTTTATATATATATATGCTAGAAGCTGATGCATAGTGTTTTGTTTTGTTTGATTTTACTGTATTTTTCCCATGTAAAAACTTCATAAACAATAAAATATAGATACAATATATAAAAATGCTCATGAATATAGCCAGGTGGTGTTACAATAACAGATTTCTATTTCAATAAACACATTTTTTCATATTCAATTTCATATTCATTACTAGTGAGCATACAGTGTCTTGGGTACACTTGGGTCCACACCCGGAATGCAGATTGCTGATAGCGAATAGATGTGGGACTCTGCCCAAACCAATATCCGAGATACCTCCTCCATTGCTAGAGAGCTTCTCACCCCCCCCCCCCCTTGATGGTTGATGTAAGCCACCAAGGTAATGTTGTCTGTCTGGAATCTGATAAAGCTGAACGACCCCAAGAGAGGCCAAGATTCCAGAGCATTATGGATCACTCGAAGTTCCAGAATATTGATCGGTAGGAGAGACTCCTCTCGAGTCCACCTTGCTTGTGCCAACCTGGCACCCCAAACAGCCCCCCATCATGCCAGACTCACGTCCATAGTCACAAACTCCCAGGAAGGATGTCCCTTGGGACAGCTGTTCCGGACGGATCCAGCAAGAGAGGATTCCCTCGTCCAAAGAAGTCTTTTGGGATAAGTCTGAGTGGTCGCCGTTCCACTGCCTCAACATACACAGCTGAAGAGGTCTGAGGTGGAACCTGGCGAATGGAATTGATGCTGGATACAATTAATCCAATCACCTCCATACACTGAGCCACAGAGGGTCTTGAGGAGGACTGAAGGACAAGACAGGTGGACGCCATCTTCCTGCGTCACTGATCTGTGGGAAATGTAGAGTAGAGTATTATCGTGCCCAGGAATTTCACCCTGTTGCTGGGAACCAGTGAACTCTTTCCTGAGTTTGTCTTCCATCCGTGAGATTGGAGGAGAAGAGCAGCCCTCGAAGGTTCCTCTGCAAGACTGAATGACGGCGCCTGGACTAGGATGTCGTCCAGATAGGGCGCCACAGCAATGCCTCAGGACCTTACTACTGCAAGCAGCACCCCCAGAACCTTCGTGAAGACTCTTGGTGCCGTCGCCAATTCCAAGGGAAGGGCCACAAACTGGAAGTGTTGGTCCAAAAACGCAAATCTCAGGAACCTGAAGTGATCCCTGTGGATTGGCAAATGAAGGTAGGCATCCTTCAAGTCTATTGTTGTCATGAACAGTCCCTCTTGAATTAGGGGCAGAATAGATCTGATAATTTCCATTTTGAACGACGGAACGGCCAGAAATTTGTTTAAACATTTTAGATCCAGAATCGGGCGCAACGTGCACCCCCCCTTTGGATCACAAAAAGGTTTGAATAGTACCCTAGACCTCTTTCTGCTGGAGGTACTGGTACAATTACTCCGAGAGAAGAGAGATGCCTCACACATTCTAGAAAGGCGTCCCTCTTCTCTGGTCTTGAAGACAGGTTTGACAGGAGAAATCTGCCCCCTTGGGCGGATGAGATCTGAGCCCTATCCTGTAACCCTGGGCGACGACCTCCAGAACCCAAGGGTCCTGAACATCCTGCAACCCGACTTCTGAAGAGAGATAATCTGCCCCCTACTCGGTCCGTTGATCGGTCGGGGGCCGCCCCTTCATGCTGATTTTGTCTCGGCGGGCTTCTTGTTCAGCTTGGATTTATTCCAAGACTGAGCTGGCTTCCAAGTTCCCTTGGACTGCTCCATTTTCACTGCGGGCTGCTGGCGATGGACCTTGTCCGAATGAAAGGGACAAAAAGTAGATCCCTTAGGTTTAGCCTTCTTATCCTGTAGCAGGAATGCACCCTTGCCTTCCGTGACCAAGGATATGATCGAGTCCAGTCCTGGACCAAATAGGATCTTTCCCTGAAAAGGAAGGGATAGAAGCCTAGATTTAGAGGTCATGTCCGCAGACCAGGACTTCAGCCAAAGAGCCCTACGGGTTAGGACGGACAATGGCGAATAATCTGCATATTAGCGTCACAAATAAAAGAATTAGCTACCCTCAAGGCCTTAATTCTATACTGTATCTCATCAAGGGGAGTCTCCCTCTCGACCATCTAAGACAGGGATTCACACCAATATGTCGCAGCTCCGGCTGAAAAACAAACCCTGTGTGATGAAACATCTTTCTCAACATGTTTTCTAACTTTTTATCCATGGGCTTCTTAAATGACTTACTATCCTCGAGAGGAATCGTTGTATGCTTCACGAGCATGGCGATAGCACCATCCACCTTAGGGACACGAGCTAAGAGTCCGGAACGGGGAACAGTTTCTTGAAAGAAGGGGAAGAGGATGAACCAATTTTTCCCATTCATTCTTAATAATGTTAGCCATCTTAACGGGAACCAGGAAGGTCTGAGGCACCACCCCGTCCTCATACTTTATCAAGTTTAGGAATCGAAGGTTCCTCCAAAAATTTTGGTTCCGGAACCTCCAGCATAGCAAGCACTTGCTTCAGGAGAAAGCATAAATGTTCCATCCTAAACCTAAAGTCTAGATGACACAGACTCCGACCCAGAAGGAATGTCCTCCGAAGAGTCAGAGTTGTCCTCGTCAGCGGATAATCTTTCCAAGATAACCATTGGAGTAGATGAGCCCTGGGCCAGGCCACAATGTTTTACCCTACGCTTGCGCTTAGCCGAACATGGTAAGGCACTAATCACCGCAGACACCGCCGTTTGCAGTTGATCCGCAAAATCTGACGGCCAGTGGCCCTCTCCCTCAGGAGGATTAGTCATGCCCTGGGCAGCTGCATATGTAGTTGGAGATGAATTTAGGGAACGCACCTCACAGGACGGATCTACCAGAACCTCCTCACAATAAACACAGGTATTAGACTTTGTTAAAGAGGGAGTACCCTCCAATTCGTCAGAGTCCTCCATAGCTTACGCCTTTATATTAGACTAGAAATAATATATAAATGGCACCTTTATACTTCCAATGGCCGTGGCACTCACCACCTGCAGGTCAAGAGGAGTAAGTTGAATAGGCCCCACCTGGTCACATGGAGTGCCTCTCAGGACCGCCCCTGCGCTAGGGAGAAAAAAATGCGCCAAATCGGCCGCGTAAAGTAACTCCTGGAAATGAAACCTGTAGTCTACCCATTGCCAAAGCCTCATCTCACACATCGCAGCAATGACACAACAAATAACATTATGTACAAACCCCCCCCCTGTTCAATAATTCCCCCTTCCAGGGATATTAACCCTTGATTCTATAAAGATAAAAGGAGTCACACTGTGACCCTGTCTTCTTGCGTTATTATGTATATAAAAAATGAAACTATCTTACCAGAATCTATGCCATGGAACAGAAACACGGCCTCTCAAGTGTGACAGTGTAGTAGCATCGTTTCTGATATGGACTTGAGTGCAGGAAGGAGGCAGCGAAACTTGTCAACGCTGATTGCTTATGGAGCTGTTAATGTAAGTCGGGATGGTTTCGCAGAAAGACTCTCCTCCCTGCATCTCCGGACTCTAACATTCACCCATGCTCAGACAGAGGCTGGCAGGACTATTTAAAACTCCAGTCCCATTTCAAAAGAGTACTACCCTCAATAAGAGACTACTCCAAATCTTCTGACACTTCTCTGTTAACCTAATGTGACGAAAGGCAAAGAATGACTGGGGGATAAGGGGAGTGGGGGAGGTATTTAAGCCTTTGGCTGGGGTGTCTTTGCCTCCTCCTGGTGGCCAGGTTCTGAATTCTCACAAGTAATTAATTAAGCCGTGGACTCTAGTCCCCTTTAGATGGAAATGGCGATGTATGTATGAGAAGTCACGCAAATTAATGCTACAGTTTGGCTTATGTGGGTATTCAACCTTAACCCCTTAGTGACCAGAGCACTTTTCCATTTTCTGTCCGTTTGGGACCAAGGCTATTTTTACATTTCTGCGGTGTTTGTGTTTAGCTGAAATTTTCCTCTTCCTCATTTACTGTACCCACACATATTATATACCGTTTTTCTCGCCATTAAATGGACTTTCTAAAAATACCATTATTTTCATCATATCTTATCATTTACTATAAAAAAAATTATAAAATATGAGGAAAAATGGAAAAAAACACACTTTTTCTAACTTTGAACCCCAAAATCTGTTACATATCTACAACCACCAAAAAACACCCATGCTAAATAGTTTCTAAATTTTGTCCTGAGTTTAGAAATACCAAATGTTAACATGTTCTTTGCTTTTTTTGTAACTTATAGGGCCATAAATACAAGTAGCACTTTGCTATTTTCAAACCATTTTTTTTTCAAAATTAGCGCTAGTTACATTGGGACACTGATATCTTTCAGGAATCCCTGAATATCCATTGACATGTATATATTTTTTTTTAGAAGACAACCCAAAGTATTGATCTAGGCCCATTTTGGTATATTTCATGCCACCATTTCACCGCCAAATGCGATCAAATACAAAAAATCGTTCACTTTTTCACAATTTTTTTCACAAACTTTCAGTTTCTCACTGAAATTATTTACAAACTGCTTGTGCAATTATGGCATAAATGGTTGTAAATTCTTCTCTGGGATCCCCTTTGTTCAGAAATATTAGACATATATGGCTTTGGCATTGCTTTTTGGTAATTAGAAGGCTGCTAAATGCCACTGCACACCACACGTGTATTATGCCCAGCAGTGAAGGGGTTAATTAGGGAGCATGTAGGGAGCTTCTAGGGTTAATTTTAGCTTTAGTGTAGTGTTGTAGACAACCCCAAGTATTGATCTAGGCCCATTTTGGTATATTTCATGCCACCATTTCACCGCCAAATGCGATCAAATTAAAAAAAAACGTTAAATTTTTCACAATTTTAGGTTTCTCACTGAAATCATTTACAAACAGCTTGTGCAATTATGGCACAAATGGTTGTAAATGCTTCTCTGGGATCCCCTTTGTTCAGAAATAGCAGACATATATGACTTTGGCGTTGCTTTTTGGTAATTAGAATGCTGCTAAATGGCGCTGCGCATCACACGTGTATTATGGCTAGCAGTGAAGGGGTTAATTAGGTAGCTTGTAGGGAGCTTGCAGGGTTAATTTTAGCTTTAGTGTAAAGATCAGCCTCCCACCTGAATCATCAGACCCCCTGATCCCTCCCAAACATCTCTCTTCCCTCCCCTACCCCACAAATGTCCCCGCCATCTTAAGTACTGGCAGAAACTCTGCCAGTACTAAAATAAAAGGAAAATTTTGGCTTTTTTGTGCATTTTTTTTTGCATATTTACATATGCTTCTGTGTAGGATCCCCCTTAGCCTCCAACCTCACTGATCCCCCACCAAACAGCTCTCTAACCCTCCCCCTCTGACTTAATGTGCGCCATCTTGGGTACTGGCAGCTGTCTGCCAGTACCCATTTTAGTGAATAATATGCATTTTTTTTTATTAAAAAATGTCCCTTTTCTGTAGTGTAGCTTCCCCCCCCCCCAATACCAACCCCCCACCCCTCCAGATCCCTTAGATGCTTTGGTAAAAAAAGTATTTCATTTTATTTGACAATATACTTATAAAAAAATTTCTGTAGCGGTTCCCACCCGCTCCCGCCCCGTGCACGCGCCCGCCCGCCACCCCCCGTGCGCGCCCCCGAAGGATCCGCCCCCGATCCCGCCCCCCTCCACCTTCCAGATCTCACCGATGGCCGCCCACCCGCCTCCCAAGTCGGCTCCCACCCACCAACGCTACCGGCCATCGATGTCCGGTGCAGAGAGGGCCACAGAGTGGCTCTCTCTGCATCGGATGGCCAAGGGGGGTTATTGCAGGATGCCTCCATATCGAGGCATCACTGCAATAACCGGAAAGCAGCTGGAAGCGAGCAGGATCGCTTCCAGCTGCTTTCCAGACCAAGGACGTACGCCACACGTCCTCGGTCATTAAGTGTATTTTTTTAGAGGACGTGTGGCGTACGTCCTTGGTCATTAAGGGGTTAATCCTCACTTGTCAACATATGAGAGTAGTACTTTTGTCACTGAGACCTCTCAGTACCAGCTCCAATCTCACCTAGTCTAGGAGTGGCGATTCAAAGTCGGAACTCTTCCCCTAGATCATCAGCTTATACATTACTTCTTGCGCCTGTCGACCAATGGCTGGAAAGGGCAAGCCTCCTCTCCATCTCCAATGTTCAATTCTCCTTGATACGGGATCAAAGATGAAGTAGGCTATGAGTGTTTTTAACATTGCTTCTCCATGTAGTATGCCAAATGTGTTCAGCTGGCATAGCCAATCATACGTTTAGTCAATATGGGCCAATAGTAGTAGGTACAAGACAACACTGGACTTAAAACTTTACTTACCACTGTCTACTGTCTTTCCTTGATTGTGAAGGAGGTGTCCGTAATACCCCTTCTGCATTTGAAATGTATACGAGTTGGTCCAAGAGTGGCCATTCATTTATTTAGGGGAACCTTTTTCCATGTTAATATAGGATATTGTACTTCTCCTTTACTATGTGACAATTACAGGTATCTGTTTATTATATTAGTCAGGCCTATCATTGAATTTTGGCAACGTGATAATGTAACTTATATTATTGATTATTTAGTGTATGTATGATTGTAAACAACCAATTGCAATGTGCCTGTAATTATTTTTTGTTGACCTCAATAAAAAAATATCCCTGCATTAATAAATGTTAATGTGCACATAACCTGTTGTCAAATTGACACTAGCCCGTAAATGCCAGTACCAAGACTGCATGTTTTGTGCGGTGTCACTCATACCTGGAATATGTGTATATAAGATGTCATCTGCCATTTCAGCATCAGGTAGGCAAGATTTTTTTTTGAGCTAAGTTATGGATATTCTTATCATATTTTGCGAGGTGTTAGCTATTTGTGTTTGATTTCTTAGAGAATATGTATTATTAGGGAAGAGTTCTGTTGTAAATTCCTGTTGACACTGCAGTTTTTTTAGAGTAGTCCACTCAAAGGTTTTAATACTATATTTGTATTAGATGTATGAGTAGACATCTACTGATGTGAGTCAGTAGATTAAAATAATGTGACAAGTTTTAGTGTGAGTATAAAGGTGCTATGCAGCATCATGAATTAATGATGATCTACAGCATAAACAATCAGTTAGTTCAGTATCAGTGCAGAGTATCAATATGTACAGTATGCACAGAAGTGTTTTCCCATTAAAAAAAATAGTCAGTTTTAGCTTAGTGTTGGGGCTTAAGCAAACGTGAAGCCTTAAAATGTCTGACTGATGAATTAAAGTATTTCGAAACTGAAGCTAGATTTAAAAAACATTTTTAATACAAAGTTATTTCTTTAGAAATGAAAGGAATTCCATATTATTTATTGTATAAAAATCATTAACAAAAGAACTAAAACAGAACTTTTGCCTTTATAAAATGCCACAAATACATACTTGCATGCTTGCTATATAGAAATGATATTAAAAAATAAAATTAGCAAGTACCTGTGCTAGACACCAGTGCTCTGCCAGGAATAAATTCTGGACAGTCTATTAATCTTGAAAAATCAGTGCGTGATACTCCTGGAATAGGCCATTTTTCGGGATCGAGTTTTCTCCTTATTTTCTCATCAGTAACTTCTACTTCTGTGCTTTTCTTTAAGGCCTAAAATGAAGCCTTTATAATAGTATTCTTAGGACTAAAGTAACCACAACCAATAAAGATTTAAACATTAATAGAAAGAATATTAAGAATACTTACAAGCAAAATAATACAACTCAGTGAATTATCGTCATGTGAGATAAAAGGCCATAACAGCCATACAAGCACAAATTTTATGTCAACTCAAATTACATTGCAGAATATATATCAAATATCGTGACTTCTTAAGGATTATATTAACTTAAAGGTATATTACACAGTAAAATAGTCTCCTTAATATGTTACGAATTATCTAGTTTACATGCTGGAATATACTAAATTATTTACAAATAGCTCCTTCACCTTAATTTCAAATAGTTGCTTCTTCCTGTTGAAACGGGGATAAAACATAATTTATGTAAGAACTTACCTGATAAATTCATTTCTTTCATATTAGCAAGAGTCCATGAGCTAGTGACGTATGGGATATACATTCCTACCAGGAGGGGCAAAGTTTCCCAAACCTCAAAATGCCTATAAATACACCCCTCACCACACCCACAAATCAGTTTAACGCATAGCCAAGAAGTGGGGTGATAAGAAAAAAGTGCGAAAGCATAAAAAATAAGGAATTGGAATAATTGTGCTTTATACAAAAAAATATCATAACCACCACAAAAAAGGGTGGGCCTCATGGACTCTTGCTAATATGAAAGAAATGAATTTATCAGGTAAGTTCTTACATAAATTATGTTTTCTTTCATGTAATTAGCAAGAGTCCATGAGCTAGTGACGTATGGGATAATGAATACCCAAGATGTGGATCTTCCACGCAAGAGTCACTAGAGAGGGAGGGATAAAATAAAGACAGCCAATTCCGCTGAAAATAATCCACACCCAAAATAAAGTTTAAATCTTATAATGAAAAAAACTGAAATTATAAGCAGAAGAATCAAACTGAAACAGCTGCCTGAAGTACCTTTCTACCAAAAACTGCTTCAGAAGAAGAAAACACATCAAAATGGTAGAATTTAGTAAAAGTATGCAAAGAAGACCAAGTTGCTGCTTTGCTAATCTGATCAACCGAAGCTTCATTCCTAAACGCCCAGGAAGTAGAAACTGACCTAGTAGAATGAGCTGTAATCCTTTGAGGCGGAGTTTTACCCGACTCGACATAAGCATGATGAATCAAAGACTTTAACCAAGACGCCAAAGAAATGGCAGAGGCCTTCTGACCTTTCCTAGAACCGGAAAAGATAACAAATAGACTAGAAGTCTTTCGGAAATTTTTAGTAGCTTCAACATAATATTTCAAAGCTCTAACTACATCCAAAGAATGCAACGATCTTTCCTTAGAATTCTTAGGATTAGGACACAATGAAGGAACCACAATTTCTCTACTAATGTTGTTAGAATTCACAACCTTAGGTAAAAATTTAAAAGAAGTTTGCAACACCGCCTTATCCTGATGAAAAATCAGAAAAGGAGACTCACAAGAAAGAGCAGATAATTCAGAAACTCTTCTAGCAGAAGAGATGGCCAAAAGAAACAAAAAACTTTCCAAGAAAGTAATTTAATGTCCAGCGAATGCATAGGTTCAAACGGAGGAGCTTGAAGAGCCCCCAGAACCAAATTCAAACTCCAAGGAGGAGAAATTGACTTAACAGGTTTTATACGAACCAAAGCTTGTACAAAACAATGAATATCAGGAAGACTAGCAATCTTTCTGTGAAAAAAAACAGAAAAAGCAGACATTTGTCCTTTCAAGGAACTTGCAGACAAACCTTTATCCAAACCATCCTGAAGAAACTGTAAAATTCTAGGAATTCTAAAAGAATGCCAAGAAAAATGATGAGAAAGACACCAAGAAATGTAAATCTTCCAGACTCGATAATATATCTTCCTAGATACAGATTTACGAGCCTGTAACATAGTATTAATCACAGAGTCAGAGAAACCTCTATGACTGAGAATCAAGCGTTCAATCTCCATACCTTCAAATTTAAGGATTTGAGATCCTGATGGAAAAAAGGATCTTGCGATAGAAGGTCTGGTCTTAACGGAAGAGTCCACGGTTGGCAAGTGGCCATCCGGACAAGATCCGCATACCAAAACCTGTGAGGATATGCTGGAGCCACCAGCAGAACAAACGAGCACTCCTTTAGAATCTTGGAAATGACTCTTGGAAGAAGAACTAGAGGCGGAAAGATATAGGCAGGATGATACTTCCAAGGAAGTGACAATGCATCCACTGCCTCCGCCTGAGGATCCCTGGATCTGGACAGATACCTGGGAAGTTTGTTTAGATGAGAAGCCATCAGATCTATTTCTGGAAGTCCCCACATTTGAACAATCTGAAGAAATACCTCTGGGTGAAGAGACCATTTGCCCGGATGTAACGTTTGGCGACTGAGATAATCCGCTTCCCAATTGTCTATACCTGGGATATGGACCGCAGAAATTAGACAGGAGCTAGATTCCGCCCATACCAATATTCGAGATACTTCTTTCATAGCCAGAGGACTGTGAGTCCCTCCTTGATGATTGACATATGCCACAGTCGTGACATTGTCCGTCTGAAAACAAATGAACGACTCTCTCTTTAGAAGAGGCCATGACTGAAGAGCTCTGAAAATTGCACGGAGTTCCAAAATATTGATCGGTAATCTCACCTCCTGAGATTCCCAAACCCCTTGTGCTGTCAGAGACCCCCAAACAGCTCCCCAACCTGTCAGACTTGCATCTGTTGAAATCACAGTCCAGGTTGGAAGAACAAAAGAAGCCCCCTGAACTAAACGATGGTGATCTGTCCACCACGTCAGAGAGTGTCGTACAATCGGTTTTAAAGATATTAATTGAGATATCTTTGTATAATCCCTGCACCACTGGTTCAGCATACAAAGCTGAAGAGGTCACATGTGAAAACGAGCAAAGGGGATCGCGTCCGATGCAGCAGTCATAAGACCTAGAATTTCCATGCATAAGGCTACCGAAGGGAATGATTGAGACTGAAAGTTTCGACAAGCTGAAACCAATTTTAGACGTCTCTTGTCTGTCAGAGACAGAGTCATGGACACTGAATCTATCTGGAAACCTAAAAAGGTTACCCTTGTCTGAGGAATCAATGAACTCTTTGGTAAATTGATCCTCCAACCATGTTCTTGAAGAAACGATACAAGTCGATTCGTATGAGATTCTGCTAAATGTGAAGACTGAGCAAGTACCAAGATATCGTCCAAATAAGGAAATACCACAATACCCTGCTCTCTGATTACAGACAGAAGGGCACCTAGAACCTTTGTAAAAATCCTTGGAGCTGTTGCTAGGCCAAACGGCAGAGCCACAAACTGGTAATGCTTGTCTAGGAAAGAGAATCTCAGAAACTGAAAGTGATCTGGATGAATCGGAATATGCAGGTATGCATCCTGTAAATCTATTGTGGACATATAATGCCCTTGCTGAACAAAAGGCAGAATAGTCCTTATAGTTACCATTTTGAATGTTGGTATCCTTACATAATGATTCAATATTTTTAAATCCAGAACTGGTCTGAAGGAATTCTCCTTCTTTGGTACAATGAAGAGATTTGAGTAAAACCCCAGCCCCTGTTCCAGAACTGGAACTGGCATAATTACTCCAGCCAACTCTAGATCTGAAACACATTTCAGAAATGCTTGAGCCTTCACTGGATTTACTGGGACACGGGAAAGAAAAAATCTTCTTGCAGGAGGCCTTATCTTGAAGCCTATTCTGTACCCTTCTGAAACAATGTTCTGAATCCAAAGATTGTGAATCGAATTGATCCAAATTTCTTTGAAAAAACGTAATCTGCCCCCTACCAGCTGGGCTGGAATGAGGGCCGCACCTTCATGTTGACTTGGGAGCTGGCTTTGGCTTTCTAAAAGGCTTGGATTTATTCCAGACTGGAGATGGTTTCCAAACTGATACCGCTCCTGTAGGGGAAGGATCAGGCTTTTGTTCCTTATTGTGACGAAAGGAACGAAAACGATTATTAGACCTAAATTTACCTTTAGATTTTTTATCCTGTGGTAAAAAAGTTCCTTTCCCCCCAGTAACAGTTGAAATAATAGAATCCAACTGTGAACCAAATAATTTATTACCCTGGAAAGAAAGGGAAAGCAGAGTTGACTTAGAAGACATATCAGCATTCCAAGTTTTAAGCCATAAAGCTCTTCTAGCTAAAATAGCTAGAGACATATACCTGACATCAACCCTAATGATATCAAAGATGGCATCACAAATAAAATTATTAGCATGTTGAAGAAGATTAACAATGCTATGAGAATTATGATCCGTTACTTGTTGCGCTAAAGCTTCTAACCAAAAAGTTGAAGCTGCAGCAACATCCGCTAAAGATATAGCAGGTCTAAGAAGATTACCTGAACATAAGTAAGCTTTTCTTAGAAAGGATTCAATTTTCCTATCTAAAGGATCCTTAAAGGAAGTACTATCTGCCGTAGGAATAGTAGTACGTTTAGCAAGAGTAGAGATAGCCTCATCAACCTTAGGGATTTTGTCCCAAAACTCTAATCTGTCAGATGGCACAGGATATAATTGCTTAAAACGTTTAGAAGGAGTAAAAGAATTACCCAAATTATTCCATTCCCTGGAAATTACTTCAGAAATGGCATCAGGGACAGGAAAGACTTCTGGAATAACTACAGGAGATTTAAAAACCTTATTTAAACGTTTAGATTTAGTATCAAGAGGACCAGAATCCTCTATTTCTAATGCAATTAAAACTTCTTTAAGTAAAGAACGAATAAATTCCATTTTGAATAAATATGAAGATTTATCAGCATCAACCTCTGAAACAGAATCCTCTGAACCAGAGGAATCATTATCAGAATGATGATGTTCATTTAAAAATTCATCTGAAAAATGAGAAGTTTTAAAAGACCTTTTACGCTTACTAGAAGGAGGAATAACAGACATAGCCTTCTTAATGGATTTAGAAACAAAATCTCTTATGTTAACAGGAACACTCTGGATATTAGATGTTGATGGAACAGCAACAGGTAATGTAACATTACTAAAGGAAATATTATCTGCATTAACAAGTTTGCCATGGCATTCATTACAAACAACAGCTGGAGGAACAGATACCATAAGTTTACAGCAAATACACTTAACTTTGGTAGGTCCAGCATCAGGCAGCGATTTTCCAGAAGTATCTTCTGATTCAGGGTCAATCTGAGACATCTTGCAATATGTAATAGAAAAAACAACATATAAAGCAAAATTTATCAAATTCCTTAAATGACAGTTTCAGGAATGGGAAAAAATGCCAGTGAACAAGCTTCTAGCAACCAGAAGCAAATAAACAATGATACTTAAATAATGTGGAGACAATAATGACGCCACATCCGGTAACGCCGACATTTTTTGGTGCCAAAACGTCAAAAAATGACGCAACTTCCGGTGACAAGTATGACGCCGGAAATAACAAAGAAATTTTTTTGCGCCAAAAAAATCTGCGCCAAGAATGATGCAATAAAATGAAGCATTTTCAGCCCCCGCGAGCCTAACAGCCCACAAGGAAAAAAGTCAAATTTTAAGGTAAGAAAAAAATGATTATTCAAATGCATTATCCCAAATAATGAAACTGACTGAAATAAGGAATATTGAACATCCTGAATCAAGGCAAATAAATGTTTAAACACAAATATTTAGAACTTTATATAAAAGTGCCCAACCATAGCTTAGAGTGTCACAAAACATAATTTATGCTTACCTGATAAATTCCTTTCTTCTGTTGTGTGATCAGTCCACGGGTCATCATTACTTCTGGGATATAACTCCTCCCCAACAGGAAATGCAAGAGGATTCACCCAGCAGAGTTGCATATAGCTCCTCCCCTCTACGTCAGTCCCAGTCATTCGACCAAGAATCAACGAGAAAGGAGTAACCAAGGGTGAAGTGGTGACTGGAGTATAATTTAAAAGATATTTACCTGCCTTAAAACAGGGCGGGCCGTGGACTGATCACACAACAGAAGAAAGGAATTTATCAGGTAAGCATAAATTATGTTTTCTTCTGTTATGTGTGATCAGTCCACGGGTCATCATTACTTCTGGGATACCAATACCAAAGCAAAAGTACACGGATGACGGGAGGGATAGGCAAGCTCATTATACAGAAGGAACCACTGCCTGAAGAACCTTTCTCCCAAAAATAGCCTCCGAAGAAGCAAAAGTGTCAAATTTGTAAAATTTGGAAAAAGTATGAAGCGAAGACCAAGTTGCAGCCTTGCAAATCTGTTCAACAGAGGCCTCATTCTTAAAGGCCCAAGTGGAAGCCACAGCTCTAGTGGAATGAGCTGTAATTCTTTCAGGAGGCTGCTGTCCAGCAGTCTCATAGGCTAAACGTATTATGCTACGAAGCCAAAAAGAGAGAGAGGTAGCAGAAGCTTTTTGACCTCTCCTCTGTCCAGAATAAACGACAAACAGGGAAGAAGTTTGGCGAAAATCTTTAGTTGCCTGCAAGTAGAACTTGAGGGCACGAACTACATCCAGATTGTGTAGAAGACGTTCCTTCTTTGAAGAAGGATTTGGACACAAGGATGGAACAACAATCTCTTGATTGATATTCCTGTTAGTGACTACCTTAGGTAAGAACCCAGGTTTAGTACGCAGAACTACCTTGTCTGAATGAAAAATCAGATAAGGAGAATCACAATGTAAGGCTGATAACTCAGAGACTCTTCGAGCCGAGGAAATAGCCATTAAAAACAGAACTTTCCAAGATAACAATTTTATATCAATGGAATGAAGGGGTTCAAACGGAACACCCTGTAAAACGTTAAGAACTAAGTTTAAACTCCATGGCGGAGCAACAGCTTTAAACACAGGCTTGATCCTAGCTAAAGCCTGACAAAAAGCCTGGACGTCTGGATTTTCTGACAGACGCCTGTGTAACAAGATGGACAGAGCTGAAATCTGTCCCTTTAATGAACTAGCTGATAAACCCTTTTCTAAACCTTCTTGTAGAAAGGACAATATCCTAGGGATCCTAACCTTACTCCAGGAGTAACGTTTGGATTCGCACCAGTATAGGTATTTACGCCATATTTTATGGTAAATCTTTCTGGTAACAGGCTTCCTAGCCTGTATCAGGGTATCAATAACCGACTCAGAAAAACCACGTTTTGATAAAATCAAGCGTTCAATTTCCAAGCAGTCAGCTTCAGAGAAGTTAGATTTTGATGTCTGAATGGACCCTGTATCAGAAGGTCCTGTCTTAGAGGTAGAGACCAAGGCGGACAGGATGACATGTCCACTAGATCTGAATACCAAGTCCTGCGTGGCCATGCAGGCGCTATTAGAATCACTGATGCTCTCTCCTGTTTGATTTTGGCAATCAATCGAGGAAGCAGCGGGAAGGGTGGAAACACATAAGCCATCCCGAAGTTCCAAGGTGCTGTCAAAGCATCTATCAGAACCGCTCCCGGATCCCTGGATCTGGACCCGTAGCGAGGAAGTTTGGCGTTCTGGCGAGACGCCATGAGATCTATCTCTGGTTTGCCCCAACGTTGAAGTATTTGGGCAAAGACCTCCGGATGAAGTTCCCACTCCCCCGGATGAAAAGTCTGGCGACTCAAGAAATCCGCCTCCCAGTTCTCCACTCCCGGGATGTGGATTGCTGACAGGTGGCAAGAGTGAGACTCTGCCCAGCGAATTATCCTTGATACTTCCATCATTGCTAGGGAGCTTCTTGTCCCTCCCTGATGGTTGATGTAAGCTACAGTCGTGATGTTGTCCGACTGAAACCTGATGAACCCCCGAGTTGTTAATTGGGGCCAAGCCAGAAGGGCATTGAGAACTGCTCTCAATTCCAGAATGTTTATTGGAAGGAGACTCTCCTCCTGATTCCATAGTCCCTGAGCCTTCAGAGAATTCCAGACAGCGCCCCAACCTAGTAGGCTGGCGTCTGTTGTTACAATTGTCCAGTCTGGCCTGCTGAATGGCATCCCCCTGGACAGGTGTGACCGATAAAGCCACCATAGAAGAGAATTTCTGGTCTCTTGATTCAGATTCAGAGTAGGGGACAAATCTGAGTAATCCCCATTCCACTGACTTAGCATGCACAATTGCAGCGGTCTGAGGTGTAGGCGTGCAAAAGGTACTATGTCCATTGCCGCTACCATTAAGCCGATCACCTCCATGCATTGAGCTACTGACGGGTGTTGAATGGAATGAAGGACACGGCATGCATTTTGAAGCTTTGTTAGCCTGTCTTCTGTCAGGTAAATCTTCATTTCTACAGAATCTATAAGAGTCCCCAAGAATGGAACTCTTGTGAGAGGAAAAAGAGAACTCTTCTTTTCGTTCACTTTCCATCCATGCGACCTTAGAAATGCCAGAACTAGCTCTGTATGAGACTTGGCAGTTTGAAAGCTTGAAGCTTGTATTAGAATGTCGTCTAGGTACGGAGCTACCGAAATCCCTCGCGGTCTTAGTACCGCCAGAAGGGCACCCAGAACCTTTGTGAAGATTCTTGGAGCCGTAGCCAATCCGAATGGAAGAGCTACAAACTGGTAGTGCCTGTCTAAGAAGGCAAACCTTAGATACCGGTGATGATCCTTGTGGATCGGTATGTGAAGGTAAGCATCTTTTAAATCCACTGTGGTCATGTACTGACCCTTTTGGATCATGGGTAAGATTGTCCGAATAGTTTCCATTTTGAACGATGGAACTCTTAGGAATTTGTTTAGAATCTTTAAATCTAAGATTGGCCTGAAAGTTCCCTCTTTTTTGGGAACCACAAACAGGTTTGAGTAGAACCCTTGTCCTTGTTCCGACCGCGGAACCGGATGGATCACACCCATTAATAACAGATCTTGTACACAGCGTAGAAACGCTTCTTTCTTTATCTGGTTTGTTGACAACCTTGACAGATGAAATCTCCCTCTTGGGGGAGATAATTTGAAGTCTAGAAGGTATCCCTGAGATATGATCTCTAGTGCCCAGGGATCCTGAACATCTCTTGCCCAGGCCTGGGCGAAGAGAGAAAGTCTGCCCCCCACTAGATCCGGTCCCGGATCGGGGGCTTTCGGTTCATGCTGTCTTTGGGGCAGCAGCAGGTTTCCTGGCCTGCTTGCTCTTGTTCCAGGACTGGTTAGGCTTCCAGCCTTGCCTGTAACGAGCAACAGCTCCTTCCTGTTTTGGTGCAGTGGAGGTTGATGCTGCTCCTGTTTTGAAATTCCGAAAGGGACGAAAATTAGACTGTCTAGCCTTAGCTTTGGCTTTGTCTTGAGGTAGGGCGTGGCCCTTACCTCCTGTAATGTCAGCGATAATTTCTTTCAAACCGGGCCCAAATAAAGACTGCCCCTTGAAAGGTATATTAAGTAATTTGGACTTAGAAGTAACATCAGCTGACCAGGATTTTAGCCACAGCGCCCTACGTGCCTGTATGGCGAATCCTGAGTTCTTAGCCGTAAGCTTGGTTAAATGTACTACGGCCTCCGAAATGAATGAATTAGCTAGTTTAAGGACTCTAAGCCTGTCCGTAATGTCGTCTAGCGTAGATGAACTAAGGTTCTCTTCCAGAGACTCAATCCAAAATGCTGCCGCAGCCGTAATCGGCGCGATACATGCAAGGGGTTGCAATATAAAACCTTGTTGAACAAACATTTTCTTAAGGTAACCCTCTAATTTTTTATCCATTGGATCTGAAAAAGCACAGCTATCCTCCACAGGGATAGTGGTACGCTTAGCTAAAGTAGAAACTGCTCCCTCCACCTTAGGGACCGTTTGCCATAAGTCCCGAGTGGTGGCGTCTATTGGAAACATCTTTCTAAATATTGGAGGGGGTGAGAACGGCACACCGGGTCTATCCCACTCCTTAGTAACAATTTCAGTTAGTCTCTTAGGTATAGGAAAAACGTCAGTACTCGCCGGTACCGCAAAGTATTTATCCAACCTACACAGTTTCTCTGGTATTGCAACGGTGTTACAATCATTGAGAGCTGCTAAGACCTCCCCTAGTAATACACGGAGGTTCTCCAATTTAAATTTAAAATTTGAAATATCTGAATCCAATCTGTTTGGATCAGAACCGTCACCCACAGAATGAAGCTCTCCGTCCTCATGCTCTGCAAGCTGTGACGCAGTATCAGACATGGCCCTAGTATTGTCAGCGCACTCTGTTCTCACCCCAGAGTGATCACGCTTGCCTCTTAGTTCTGGTAATTTAGACAAAACTTCAGTCATAACAGTAGCCATATCTTGTAATGTTATCTGTAATGGCCGCCCAGATGTACTAGGCGCCATAATATCACGCACCTCCCGGGCGGGAGATGCAGGTACTGCCGCGTGAGGCGAGTTAGTCGGCATAACTCTCCCCTCGCTGTTAGGTGAAATTTGTTCACATTGTACAGATTGACTTTTATTTAAAGTAGCATCAATACAGTTAGTACATAAATTTCTATTGGGCTCCACCTTGGCATTGGAACAAATGACACAGATATCTTCCTCTGAGTCAGACATGTTTAACACACTAGCAATAAACTTGCAACTTGGTTATAATCTTTTTTAGCAAAAACGTACTGTGCCTCAAAGAGGTACTAAACGATTAAATGACAGTTGAAATAATGAACTGAAAAACAGTTATAGCATCAAACTTTAAAACAACACAACTTTAGCAAAGGTTTGTTCCCATTAGTAAAATAACAATAATTAAATTTGACATAAAAATTACAGAGCAACGTTTTTATTCACAGTCAATATAAAATTCTCACAGCTCTGCTGAGAGAATCTACCTCCCTCCAAAGAAGTTTGAAGACCCCTGAGATCTGTCAGAGATGAACCGGATCATGCAGGAAATATAAGAGTAACTGACTGGAATTTTTTGATGCGTAGCAAAGAGCGCCAAAAACGGCCCCTCCCCCTCACACACAGCAGTGAAGAGAAACGAAACTGTCACAATTAAAAGCAAACAACTGCCAAGTGGAAAATAATGCCCAAATATTTATTCACTCAGTACCTCAGCAATGTAAACGATTCTACATTCCAGCAAAAACGTTTAACATGATAAATACTTATTAAAAGGATTAGTGACTTTTAACAGAGTAGTTCCGGTGAAATACCATCCCCAGAATACTGAAGTGTATACATACATGTCATTATAACGGTATAGCAGGATTTTCTCATCAATTCCATTCAGAAAATAAAAACTGCTACATACCTCAATGCAGATTCATCTGCCCGCTGTCCCCTGATCTGAAGCTTTTACCTCCCTCAGATGGCCGAGAACAGCAATATGATCTTAACTACTCCGGTTAAAATCATAGTAAAAAACTCTGGCAGATTCTTCCTCAAACTCTGCCAGAGAAGTAATAACACGCTCCGGTGCTATTGTAAAATAACAAACTTTTGATTGAAGTCATAAAAACTAAGTATAATCACCATAGTCCTCTCACACATCCTATCTAGTCGTTGGGTGCAAGAGAATGACTGGGACTGACGTAGAGGGGAGGAGCTATATGCAACTCTGCTGGGTGAATCCTCTTGCATTTCCTGTTGGGGAGGAGTTATATCCCAGAAGTAATGATGACCCGTGGACTGATCACACATAACAGAAGAAAAATAAGACTTACTTACCCCAGGACACTCATCTACATGTAGTAGAAAGCCAAACCAGTACTGAAACGAGAATCAGTAGAGGTAATGGTATATATAAGAGTATATCGTCGATCTGAAAAGGGAAGTAAGAGATGAATCTCTACGACCGATAACAGAGAACCTATGAAATAGACCCCGTAGAAGGAGATCATTGAATTCAAATAGGCAATACTCTCTTCACATCCCTCTGACATTCACTGCACGCTGAGAGGAAAACCGGGCTCCAACCTGTTGCAGAGCGCATATCAACGTAGAATCTAGCACAAACTTACTTCACCACCTCCACGGGAGGCAAAGTTTGTAAAACTGAATTGTGGGTGTGGTGAGGGGTGTATTTATAGGCATTTTGAGGTTTGGGAAACTTTGCCCCTCCTGGTAGGAATGTATATCCCATACGTCACTAGCTCATGGACTCTTGCTAATTACATGAAAGAAATACTAAAATTGTCAATACTGCAGTATTGGTTACACAAAAGCTATGTAAGTAAGAGGCAAAATAGATCAACTTCCCAGTGGTAGGTGAGAGACCAGCCTATATGAAAGGATTTTCTGTAGAACTTTTTAATACAACGAACACTTATCAGTTAATTGCTGTCCGCTTAAAGTGATGGTAAATCCGAGCATTTTTTAAATGCTAGGATTTACCAGTGCTACAAATAATGAAGTATAAAAAAACTTCGTACTGAAAGTACCTTTATTTGAAGCGCGTTTATGTCGAACCAAGCGCCTCAGGTCGCCCAAGGCAAAAAGCTATTTAAGAGAGAGCTGACGTTTCCACACTATAGACAAAAAGTAGTTTTGCCGTTGGCGGCCGAAGCTGCTCAGCATAAACTCGCTGCAAATAAAAGGAACTTTGATCATTAAGTTTTTTTTATACTTCATAAATAAAAGTCCCCTTTATTTGAAGCACTTGTAAATCCTAGCATTTCAAAAATGCTAGGATTTACCATCACTTTAAATGTACTAATCAGTATACTAAAGTTAAAACCGTAATATCAAGGAAAGTCATTTTCAATAAACAAATATAAAACAAAATTTTACCTCACAAATAAGGTTAATGTCAGTGGTGAGAGACTGCACCCGATGGAAGCCAGCAATCAATGAAAGAGGCAAATATCCTTGCTTGTCCATCTTTCTTCTGAGAAAGAAATCCCGTTCCAAGTTTTCTATGCTGAAGTAATACTCACTATATACAACCAAAAACACATGGTATTGTCATAAGATTGCACTACAAGATATTTCAGTTATGATTTTCAAATAAAATCTATATAACACTTACATCTGACGTTTGACGTACTCTTTGAGTAGTTTGTTTTCCAATGGGTACATTTTTATTCCCGTACCATCATTGTAGTAATATACCATACTTGTGTTGTCACTATTACTTTTAGAGTCCATTGCCTCAGTGGACTCCCGAATACCATAGGAATAATCAAAGTGTGCTTTTGCAAAACAAAAAATACACATTAGTATAAATAAGAATATATTTTAACACACATTTATATTCAGGCTATTTCACTGGAACATTTAATTTGACGATTCAAAGTGGTTAAAAAAACATTCCAGTTTAGGAATAAAAAGGCTTTATTTTGGTAGAGAATTTTATTTTTATACAAATTACCTTATTTTACTAAAATTAAAAAAAGTTTAAAAGGAGTTTAGTCAAAATTGCACTTCTTGTTCTCATTTGATCACCAGTGCTATGCTCAACTGGAGTGGCATGGGAGCACAACCTTAAAATACGTATTTTTCCCCTTTGCATGAGATTGAAATTATTCGTAAAACAAAAACATTCTACTAAAATAATGTATTAATATTTTTACAAAGAAACTGATAATATATATAAAACCGTACTTTGAAGGCTTCCTCTGCCTCGCCCTCTTCCTCTGCCTCTGGATCTTCCTCTTGTATTTAAACTTCTGCTGACATTGCCTCCTTCACTCCTAACACTGGAAACTTCATCCACATCTTCCCTTCTATCACGTCGCCAACCTTTATAAAGATAAAATTATCAGGATTTAGATCTTAAACTAGTTAAATGTACATCAATAACTTTCTATTATGCTAAAGCTCTTTATTTTTAATGTACAGGGAGTATAAATCTGGTTCATGCCATAGAAACTCACTGGCTGTTAAGGAAAACCACCACAGTTCCATTGGTTGACAGCAACACGTCCCACAAGCAAAAACATAATCATATGGGATATACATTCCTACCAG
Organism: Bombina bombina; assembly: GCF_027579735.1. NCBI lineage: Eukaryota > Metazoa > Chordata > Amphibia > Anura > Bombinatoridae > Bombina > Bombina bombina. The sequence goes on along the minus strand of NC_069500.1, from coordinate 1,039,196,456 downwards.
GAGTAGGCAAAGTTTCTCAAACCTCAAAAACCAATAAAAACCCATCCCACCTCACTTATACCTTAGTTTGACGTATAGCCAAGTAGTGAGGTGTTAGGAGTAAAAGCCAAAACAAATAGGAAAAAAAGATGTGCTTAAACAAAAAACAACCACAAACTTATAGGGCCTCGTGAACTCTCGCCACCATGAAAGAAATTAATCAGGTAAGATAAATTAAGTTATTTCATATAGGTGGCGAGAGTCCGAGAGAGGGAGAGAAATAAATAAAATAAATCAATGACCCAACATTAAAATATGTCTTATGACAAACTCAATATATATATCCAATTATCAAACAGATAACTGCCTGAAGGACCTTTCTACCAAAGGCTGCTTCTGAAGAAGCAAAAACATCAAATTGGTAAAATTAAGTAAAGGTATGCAGAAGACGACCAAGTGGCCGCTTTGCAAATTTAATCAACTGAAGTCCAAGAAGTGTCAACCGATATAGTAGAATGAGCTGTAATTCACTGTGGTGGCAGCTGACCCGCCTCCAAATAAGCTTTGTGAATCAAAAGTTTCAACCAAAAAGGCTAAAGGAATAGCAGAGAACTTCTGTCTCAAGGTCCCTTCTTCCATCCAGATCTAAAGCCTCTACACTTGATGGAATGGAAATTAAACGCTTAGTTCTCAGTCAGAGGATTCTCTGACTCTGTGATTGACACTATGATCGAGGCTTGCAAGCCTGTTTCTAGGAAAATCTAGCACAAAGTTTGGAAAAAGTATATTTCATGGTGCATCAATCATGATTATTCCTGGCATTCTTTTAGAATTCCATCACTAGATCACCGAGTCTTCTCCCTTGATGAATGATATATGAGATTGCCATGACATTGACCAATTGAAAACGCAAATAAGTCACTTCCTTGAGAAGAGGCCAGCTCTGGAAAGCCCAAAAGATATCACTGAGCTCCAAGCCATTAATTGGACACCTCGCCTACTAAAGGAAACCAAATGGTCTAAGCTCTACTGTACCCCCATACTGCAACCCAACCTGTTGGGATTATTGTCCTTAATAGACGTAGAAAAAAAAAAAAAAAAAACACAGAAAAAAACACTTTTTTTTTCACCATGAAAGAGATTGCCTTGGTATAGGATCCAATAGAATCTCTTGATAAGGTATACTGAAATGCTTGCACCATTAAGTCAACATGCAAAGTTGAAGAGGACTCGTGTAAAAGAACAAATGGAACAGCATTTAATGCTGCAAACATCAGATCTAGCACTTCCATGTGATCTACCATAGGGATGGAAGCCGACTTTAGCTTTTCACAAATGGACTTAAGACTTTCCTTTTCAGATCACAGGAAACCAATAACTCCCAAACCAATTACTACGCTGGTTTGAGGCAATAGAGAACTTTTTGGAACATTGACTTTCCAACCATGCTTTCATCGAAACAACAAAAGACTGTTGGTATTAGAAATAGCTAAAGGTAAAGATGGAACCTGTACCAAGATATTGTCTAGGTACGATGCCACTAATATACCCTGAACACTGAATACAGATAGTAAAGTTCCCAAACCTTTAAATAATGCCACAACACTGAGAAACTGAAATAAGGAGATAAAAACAATTGTATAAAATACAGGCCTTGTTCCAGAGGGACTGGTCGAATTATTTGCAGGAGTTCCAAATCCCAAATAAATTGAAAGACAAGCATTTGCCGGATGCATCGAATGTCGAACAAAAGAAACGTTCCTCTGGGAGGCCCTGATCTAGAACCTATTCTGTATCCATGGGAAACAATGTTCAATAGCTACAGATCTTGAACAGACTGAGCCCAGGCCTTCTGGAAAAAAGAAGTGGAGGGCTTTCTTGACAGCTTAGACTTACTCCAACTGAAAGAGGACTTCCAAGAAGTCCTGGTAGAGTTATTCTTTTGAGAAGAGGAGAATTTTTGGTACCTAGACTGACAAAAGGAATGTAAACAATTAGGAGCCCTGCCTTTCCCTTTGGATTTATTTTCCTGAGGAAGAAAGGCTCTTTTACCTCTAGTCATGGTATAAATAAATAATAATTAAAAAAAAAATTCCTAGAAAGAAACAAGCCAAAAGTATGTTCTTGGTCAGCTGACATGGGTTCTAAGATCACAGCCATAAGGCCCTTGTTATCAAAACATCTAGAACCAAATTATTTTCTAGGTAATAACAATTGCATCAAAAGATTAAAGCATTAGCGGACCTAATCAGTTTTAAGCGAATAAGAAAATCCTCATCCATAGAAATGTCAGAAAGAAAACAAAATTTATGTTTACCTGATAAATTTCTTTCTTTTGCGATGTACCGAGTCCACGGATTCATCCTAACTTGTGGGATATTGTCCTTCCTGACAGGAAGTAGCAAAGAGAGCACCACAGCAGAGCTGTCTATATAGCTCCCCCCTTAACTCCACCCCCCAGTCATTCGACCGAAGGCCAAGGAAGAAAAGGAGAAAATATAAGGTGCAGAGATGACTGAAGTTTACATAAAAAAATACTATCTGTCTTGAATAGACAGGGCGGGGCGTGGACTCTGTACATCGCAAAGGAAAGAAATTTATCAGGTAAGCATAAATTTTGTTTTCTTTTGCAAGATGTACCGAGTCCACGGATTCATCCTAACTTCTGGGATACCAATACCAAGGCTTTAGGACACGGATGAAGGGAGGGACAAGACAGGAACCTAAACGAAGGCACCACTGCCTGCAAAATCTTTCTCCCAAAAATGGCCTCCGAAGAAGCAAAAGTATCAAATTTGTAAAATTTGGAAAAGGTATGACGTGAAGACCAAGTCGCAGCCTTACAAATCTGTTCAACAGAAGCATCATTTTTAAAAGCCCATGTGGAAGCCACCGCTCTAGTGGAGTGAGCTATAATTCTTTCAAGAGGCTGCTGTCCAGCAGTCTCATAAGCCAAACGGATGATGCTTTTCAGCCAAAAGGAAAAAGGTAGCCGTAGCCTTTTGACCTCTACGCTTTCCAGCATAGACAACAAACAAAGAAGATTATTGGCGAAAATCTTTGGTTGCCTGCAAATAAAACTTCAAGGCACGAACCACGTCCAAGTTGAGCAACAGACGTTCCTTCTTAGAAGAAGGATTAGGACACAGAGAAGGAAAAACAATTTCCTGATTGATATTCCCGTTAGAAACAACCTTAGGGAGGAACCCAGGTTTGGTACGCAAAACCACCTTATCAGCATGGAAAACAAGATAAGGTGAGTCGCATTGTAAAGCAGATAGCTCAGAAACTCTACGAGCTCAAGAGATAGCAACTAGAAACAGAACTTTCCAAGATAGAAGCTTAATATCTATGGAATGCATGGGTTCAAACGTAACCCCTTGAAGAACATTAAGAACTAAATTTAAACTCCATGGCGGAGCAACAGGTTTAAACACAGGCTTGATTCTAACTAAAGCCTGACAGAACGACTGAACGCCTGGAACATCTGCCAGACGCTTGTGCAATAGAATTGATAAAGCAGATATCTGTCCCTTTAGGGAACTAGCTGATAGCCCCTTCTCCAATCCTTCTTGGAGAAAGGACAAAATCCTAGGAATCCTGATCTTACTCCATGAGTAGCCTTTGGATTCGCACCAAAAAAGATATTTACGCCATATCTTATGATAGATTTTCCTGGTGACAGGCTTTCGAGCCTGAATCAAGGTATCTATGACCAACTCAGAGAAACCCCGCTTTGATAAAATCAAGCGTTCAATCTCCAAGCAGTCAGTTGCAGAGAAATTAGATTTGGATGCTTGAACGGACCTTGAATCAGAAGGTCCTGTCGAAGTGGCAGAGTCCATGGTGGCAGAGATGACATGTCCACCAGGTCTGCATACCAAGTCCTGCGTGGCCACGCAGGTGCTATCAAAATCGCTGAAGCTCTCTCCTGTTTGATTCTGGCAATCAGACGCGGAAGGAGAGGGAAAGGTGGAAACACATAAGCCATGTTGAACGACCAGGGTACTGCTAGAGCATCTATCAGTACTGCCTGAGGATCCCTGAACCTGGATCCGTAACAAGGAAGTTTGGCGTTCTGACGAGACGCCATCAGATCCAATTCTGGTGTGCCCCATAGCTGAATCAGTTGAGCAAACACCTCCGGATGGAGCTCCCACTCCCCCGGATGAAAAGTCTGACGACTTAGAAAATCTGCCTCCCAGTTCTCTACCCCTGGGCTATAGATCGCTGATAGATGGCAAGAGTGAGTCTCTGCCCATCGGATTATCCTGGAAACTTCTATCATCGCCAAGGAACTCCTTGTTCCTCCCTGATGATTGATATAAGCTTCAGTCGTGATGTTGTCCGACTGAAATCTGATAAATCCGGCCGAAGCCAGCTGAGGCCATGCCTGAAGAGCATTGAATATCGCTCTTAATTCCAGAATATTTATCGGTAGGAGGGCCTCCTCCTAAATTCACAAACCCTGTGCTTTCAGGGAATTCCAGACTGCACCTCAGTAGGCTGGCATCCGTCGTCACTATAACCCAAGCTGGCCTGCGGAAACACATTCCCCGGGACAGGTGATCCTGTGACAACCACCAAAGAAGAGAGTCTCTGGTCTCTTGATCCAGATTTATCTGAGGAGATAAATCTGCATAATCCCCATTCCACTGTTTGAGCATGCATAGTTGCAGTGGTCTGAGATGTAAGCGAGCAAACGGGACTATGTCCATTGCCGCTACCATAGTCCGATTACCTCCATACACTGAGCCAATGACGGCCGAGGAATGGAATGAAGAGCTCAGCAGGTGGTTAAAATCTTTGATTTCCTGACCTCCGTCAGAAAACTTTTCATGTCTACCGAATCTATCAGAGTTCCCAGGAAAGGAACTCTTGTGAGAGGAATAAGAGAACTCTTTTTTCACGTTCACCTTCCACCCATGAGATCTTAGAAAGGCCAACACTAAGTCCGTGTGAGACTTGGCTAGTTGGAAAGTTGACGCTTGAATTAGGATGTCGTCTAGATAAGGCGCCACTGCTATGCCCCGCGGCCTTAGGACCGCCAGAAGGGACCCTAGCACCTTTGTGAAGATTCTTGGCGCCGTGGCAAACCCGAAGGGAAGAGCCACAAACTGGTAATGCCTGTCCAGAAAGGCAAATCTCAGGAACTGGTGATGATCTTTGTGGATAGGAATGTGTAGATACGCATCCTTTAAATCCACGGTGGTCATATAGTGACTATCCTGGATCATTGGTAAAATAGTCCGAATGGTCTCCATCTTGAAGGATGGAACTCTTAGGAATTGGTTTAGAATCTTGAGATCTAGAATTGGTCTGAAGGTTCCCTCTTTTTTTGGGAACCACAAACAGATTGGAGTAGAAACCTTGTCCCTGTTCTGCTTTCGGAACTGGGCAAATCACTCCCATGGTAAAAAGGTCTTCTACACAGCATAAGAATGCCTCTCTTTTGACTTCCGGTGGGCGGACCTAGAAGATGGCAGCAAGATCTTTTAGCTCTGCAGAAACCTGCATTTAATATCTGCAAACTTGCCTCTTTCTTTACCATCTGCAACCCCCTTGACAGGCAAGCTGTCCGGGAACCTCTGGCAGATAGAAGCCTTTCAACCGCTTCTTCCCTGGAAGTCAGTTTCTCAAAAGAAAATCCTTAAGGGATTGCTAAACAATGGACGCGGCAAGGGACATTGCTCTTCAAATATGTTCTGTCTTCCTGCCTAAGTTTGAGCAGCTATTTATAAGTTATGGAAAATTAAGAGATGCTGTTCATGCAACGGAGAAATCGAACTCTATAAAACCTGATGCTACACATGGGACTACACTACCGCTACTGGTAACCGATTTGTGGCCTGTGAGAGCAACCACTCAATACCAACAATCATCAGACTGCGGCTCGCAGTGGGGCACCACGTGGATCACCGCTGCGCTCCCGGAGGTAACTCGGGGCCGTGGTGCGCCCCGTACCGAGGTTATATACAGCAGTGCGGGACCTTACCCGGGGGAATACCCTCTGGATCTCCTTGGTGTGGGGTGTGCTCCGGTGCAGGAGGAGAGCAAGATAATATCATTGCCGGCCCACCTGATCGATGCTATAACCACAGGAGTCACTCACAACCCGGACTGTGCAGTGCTGGCTAGGTGGGAACTTCTTGATGCGGGGTCCTTGCCTGTGCTGCGGTACACGGTTTCTATATGGGCTCCGCATTTAGCCACAGGACGTAACATCTATCCCTTTGCTGAAAAGCAACATGGCGGCTGGTGTGCCTCACAGACAACCTGGGCTCCACTGACATGCAACGGCTCAAATCCAACTCGTGCTGGAATCGGGTAAACTAATTACTTTGTCCGGCTTGTCTGTTTGGGAATCACAATCTGTCTATACTGGCGGCCAATCGAGAGAATACTGGTTGACGTTTTGTGCTTAAATTGATTCTGTATTTTGTACCGTAGCTCCCCACACGCCTTGATCAATTCTCTTCCTGTAACATTGCCGACTGCACGCATTTTAATGAGGTACTTACGGACCCTAGAATAATGTGATGGTAGCTGGCTGACCTACCGTCTAATACATATCTGCTAAGAGCCTTGTTGCCTATGGACCCCAATTTGCGCAACTTTATCTTGAACCTCTTGTTTAATAAAGACCAGCGTGTCCCTTATAATAGCTTGCCTGAAGAGGGGAGACTAGGCTGGAAAGCAGAGACTGTTTCATTACAATTGCATGAAGACCGCTTATCCACCGGGGTCGGCTAAATTATAACTCATTTATGCCTTAGGTTGATACCTACCCTCTGGCCCCAAATTACATCTTCTTAGACTTTTGTTGAATTTAATACTGGATGCCAATACTGTGGGTACACCGGACTATTATTCCTTATGTCGCTGAGAATGCTCATTTTCTTTTATTGTTATAAGTTAAATGGTTATCAAATCCATGTGACAGTTTGGCCAAGGCATCAGTTTTTGGGATGCTCACATGTTAGATAAACAATACCAAATACTATTCAGGAACATTAATGTTCATAATCAGAATGTTTCTTTTTTTTTTTTTTTTTTTACTTAAGAGTAGTATCCCTCATTGGCTTGGAACCACTATATTGCTGTAAGTTTCCCCCGCAGTTGTATTTATACCTTTGTCATCACAGCGACAGTTATTGCATAATCTCTTAGACTACATAGCCATAGAGAAGTTCTGTTTGACTCAATATTACAGGAATGGGGATGAGTGTTATCCTGCTGAACTTATGGTTCTAACTGTTCATTAATTTGCCCCTCTAGCACCTGAGACCATAGTTTAAGTCTATATCCTACTATATACTTAAAATCATAATTAACTGTTGAGCTGATCATAAATATACGTTTACTGGGATTCCATATGTCACATTGAGAGTATTTACAATAGTTTGTTCATGCGGATAGAGATTATAATTTGTATTTCATTTTTTCCACATGTTCATTTTATACATGCAAACTGGTTATGCCTAGTGGGGCCACTTCCTCTTACCTTTTTTTTTTTTTTGCATTATACCTCATTGTACGATAACTACATATAGTTCACATTCCTCTAGATATGAGTCAATTTGAATTCTATATATGATGAGACAAGTAGGTTGCTCGTTACATAATTACCTGCCAGTCTTATATGGTGTAGTAAATGCTGCATTCAAGTCTTACGGTCCTACAACTTGATGATTGGGAACCTAGCAACTTAACTTTACCTATAGCCTATGATTAAAACATAGAATAAATCAGCTCCATTTCCATAAAAATTTTCTCAACATTTACGAGACACTGAATATGTTATTGTTCTGTTTTGCTTTAGTGTTTAGAGGTTTGGGAGGAGGGTTCGGGGTTTAGTTGGGGATGAAAATGTAAAACGAGGGAGCTGAACACACGTTGATAGCAAGAATGTAAATTGTTGGTATCCGGGTTATCTGTCATTTATTGATCTACTGAATTTCTGTTATGTCCTGAACAGTGTCACCTCTAGGTAGATTGTATGCCTACTGTATCTTTGGATGTAAAGTTGATTGTTGTATTCATGTGTTGGCTCTCAAAAAGAAATTAAAAAAAAAAAAAAAAATGAATGCCTCTCTTTTTGTCTGGTTTACAGACAACTGAGAAAGATGGAACCTCCCCCTTGGAGGAGAATCTTTGAAATCTAAAAAAGGTACCCCTGGGTTACAATTTCTACGGCCCAGGAGTCCCGAACATCTCTTGCCCAGGCCTGAGCAAAGAGAGAGAGTCTGCCCCCTACTAGATCCGGTCCCGGATCGGGGGCTACCCCTTCATGCTGACTTAGTGGCAGCAGCAGGCTTTTTGGCCTGTTTACCCTTGTTCCAAGCCTGGTTAGGTCTCCAGGTTGGCTTGGATTGAGCAAAGTTCCCCTCTTGCTTTGCCGCAGGGGAAGAGGAAGCGGGACCACCCTTGAAGTTTCGAAAGGAACGAAAATTATTTTGTTTGGTCCTTGACTTATTTGACTTATCTTGGGGAAGGGCATGACCCTTCCCTCCAGTGATGTCTGAAATGATCTCTTTCAGTGCAGGCCCAAATAGGGTCTTACCCTTGAAAGGGATGGTCAAAAGCTTGGATTTAGATGACACATCGGCCGACCAGGACTTAAGCCATAACGCTCTAAAATGGCAAAACCTGAATTCTTTGCCGCTAACTTAGCGAGATGAAAAGCGGCGTCTGTAATAAAAGAATTAGCTAGCTTAAGAGCCTTAATTCTGTCCAGAATATCATCTAGTGGGGTATCCACCTGAAGAGCCTCTTCTAGAGCCTCAAACCAAAAGGCAGCTGCAGTTGTTACAGGAACAATGCATCCAATTTCTCTGAAACTACGATAGGGTCACAATCATCCAGAGTCGCTAAAACCTCCCTAAGCAATAAACGGAGGTGTTCTAGCTTAAATTTAAATGCCGTCATATCTGAATCTTCCTGAATCAGAAATTTCTCCCTCAGATAGCAAATCAATCATCCCTACCTCAGAACATTGTTAGGGAGTATCGGATACGGCAACTAAAGCGTCAGAAGGCTCAGCATGTGTTCTTAACCCAGAGCTACTGCGCTTCCCTTGCAACCCTGGCAGTTTAGATAAAACCTCTGTAATGGTAGTATTCATAACTGAGACCATATCTTGCAAGGTGAAAGAATTAGACGCACTAGAAGTACTTGGCGTCGCTTGTGCGGGAGTTACTGGTTGTGACACTTGGGGAGAACTAGATGGCAAAACCTGATTTCCTTCTGTCTGAGAATCATCCATTGCCAAATTCAAAATATGTTGTCTGCAAGTTATAGACATATCAGTACAAGTGGGACACATTTTAAGAGGGGGTTCCACAATGGCTTCTAAACAAATTGAGCAATGAGTTTCCTCAATGTCAGGCATGTGAAATAGGCTAGTAATGAGACAAGCAAGCTTGGAAAACTCTTTATTTAATGAAAAAATACAATTTTCAAAAAACGGTACTGTGCCTTTAAGAGAAAAAAAAGGCATACACAAACTGCAAAACAGGTTAAAATAGCTTAAAATTTTCTGAAATTTTAACAGTGTACCTATTAAGCTTTAGGAGGATTGCACCCCAAGTAAATAAGCAATGCACCCTCAATTAACAAAACCAGATCACAAAATGTCTAAAACTGGTTTAAACCCCTATTAGCACCTTGCGTCAGCTCTGCTGTGGCCCTACCTGCCCTTAGGGAATTAAAGAAAGATATTAAAGCTTCAATTAGGCCCTCAGGATGAATATCAGGGCCTCAGGAGAAGTGCCAGTACAACTAAATGCGCAACAGAGGCGCGAAAATAGGCCCCACCCACCACACTCGATGTGGCTGGGGCCTACCCAAATCCAAAAAACCCCCAATATAAGCCAAATGAACCCTCTGCAAAAGTCCCAATAAAGAACGTTACTCCCAGAACACCCAAACGTTTGTCCTCCAATCTCACATACAAACTGAGTGCCCAAAATAAATAAACAAAATAAGCGCTTTATGCGAGCTAGTAAAACTTCTTAACCCTAGGATTACTGCTTACCCTTCCCCGAAAGGAGATACTGTCAGCCTTTCTGAGTTAACACAGTCTCTGCAGAAAAATGACTGAAGTTTTCCTGTACTCCTCAGCTTCTGTGGGAACAGCAGTGGACCTTAGTTACAAATGCTAAGATCATCATCCTCCAGGCAGAAATCTTCATCTATGTCCTGCCTGAGAGCAAATAGTACAACACCGGTACCATTTAAAATAAACTCTTGATTGAAGATAAAATAAAAACTAACAGTTTAACACCTCTTCTCTTTACCCTTCCTGCTTAGAGCCAGCAAAGAGAATGACTGGGGGGTGGAGTTAAGAGGGGAGCTATATAGACAGCTCTGCTGTGGTGCTCTCTTTGCTACTTTCTGTCAGGAAGGACAATATCCCACAAGTTAGGATGAATCCGTGGACTCGGTACATCTTGCAAAAGAAATCTATTCAGTCATACTGTCACACCATGAAGAAGATGCTGAGACACAGACTATGTCAACAGCTGGTCTGAATAAAAAGCCCACTTGTAAAAAAAAAAAACTCTACTAAGGGTAAAACTCAATTATCTGTCCATAGATTCTTTGAAAGACATAGCATCCTCCAAAGGAATTGTAATATGCGTCACCAAGGAAGAAATGGATCTGTCTAACCTAGGGATAGACTCCCAAAGTAGAAGATGGTAAAGGAAACAACTTTTAAAATTTGAACCTGGATTGTAAGGGATACCCAGCCAAGACTATTCCTTGGTAATTATTTCAGTAATTGTGTAAGGAACCGGAATTTTTTTTTCCAAGAACTTTAGCAGCGAGCTTGAAAATAAGAATCAATTGTTTAACAGACTTTTTTTTTTAGCTAATGTACATAATACTTCCTTTAGTAATTGACAAAGGAGACCCAATTTAAACATGAAAGAAGGTGAATCTGAATCCTGTTCAGCGACACTCTAGCTAATAAGAATTATAATCACCCTCAGAAGACAAATCTGAGATTAAATCTTGTAGGAGATCCTTGGATGATTTAGTCTTTAAAGAACCAGAATAGAAAGAAATCAAAATGAGATTAAAACATAAACTTTACTGAATAGAAAAAAATGGATGAAAAAAACAAATAAAAACAAGTGATCAAAATAGCCACCTATATTAATATTGGAACCCTTTTGCATTTGCAATGTATCAATACAGACGGAAAATAACTGTTGCAGTATGATATTAAAAGAGGTAATCTGTAATTGACTGATAATGTTAGATGTAAATAATATAGTCTATATTGTTGCAGGGTTACACACGAGTCTGTGAAATGACAAAAAGTATCAACACGTGATAATAGCAAACTGCACTTATATTATAAATAAATAGTGCGGCTGAAAAACTTGCAAAATAAAAGTTGCAGCTCACTATCATCACTTGATAGGCTATATTATTGTACCGCCGTTATGGCTGCGTTTAGCAGCCAAACCAAAATTTGTGGTATAAATACATCAACAGTAAGGTAATTGTGCAGTAAAAAAATTATTTCAAGTAACTGTTTTGTTCGTTTAAACCTTGTGGGTGTACCGAGTTTAGCAAATAAACCCATCTGCTTTCTGAATCAAGAAAAGTTCGTTTTAAAATGTAAGGGATTTGAAAAAATATCTTTTAGGTTTGAGTGGAGGCGATTTTTAGATGTTTATCATCTGAATTATGTTCTAAGAAATGAGCTGCCATCTTCCTTCTCTCTGTTGTTGGAATTTGTCTCATGTGCTCTGTAAGTCTGGTTCTAAGTTTTCATGAGGTCATTCGCATGTAGTTTTTGTCACACATGCATGTCAGAACATAAATTACTGATTCTGTAGTGCAGCTAATATACTTATTAATATAATGTTTTTGCTTCAATCAACAATGTATATTGTCCTAAAAAAAAAAAATTGCACTAAGTTAGAACACAAACGTGTGTATCTAACACCACAATCAAAACAGCATATATATTTAAAACATAATTTATGTAAGAACTTACCTGATAAATTCATTTCTTTCATATTGGCAAGAGTCCATGAGCTAGTGACGTATAGGATATACAATCCTACCAAGAGGGGCAAAGTTTCCCAAACATCAAAATGCCTATAAATACACCCCTCACCACACCCACAATTCAGTTTAACGAATAGCCAAGTAGTGGGGTGATAAGAAAGGAGTAAAAAACATCAACAAAGTAATTTGGAAATGATTGTGCTTTATACAAAAAAATCATAACCACCATAGAAAGGGTGGGCCTCATGGACTCTTGCCAATATGAAAGAAATTAATTTATCAGGTAAGTTCTTACATAAATGTTTTCTTTCATGTAATTGGCAAGAGTCCATGAGCTAGTGACGTATGGGATAGCAATACCCAAGATGTAGAACTCCACGAGAGCCACTAGAGAGGAAGGGATAAAATAAAAAAGCAATTTTTCGCTGAAGAAATTAATCCACAACCAAAAATATAAGTTTATTCTCATAAATGAAAGGAACAAACATAAAACATAAGCAGAAGCAGCAAACTGAATCAGCTGCCTGAACAACTTTTCTACCAAAAACTGCTTCCGAAGAAGCAACTACATCAAAACGGTAGAATTTAGTAAATGTATGCAAAGAAGACCAAGTTGCTGCTTTGCAAATCTGATCAACTGAAGCTTCATTCCTAAAAGCCAACGAAGTGGAAACTGATCTAGTAGAATGAGCTGTAATTCTCTGAGGCGGGGCTTGACCTGACTCCAAATAAGCTTGATGAATCAAAAGCTTTAACCACAATGCCAAGGAAACGGCAGAAGCCTTCTGACCTTTCCTGGAACCAGAAAAGATAACAAATAGATTAGAAGTCTTCCTGAAATCTTTAGTAGCTTCAACAAAATATTTCAGAGCTCTCACCACATCCTAAGAATTCTTAGGATTAGGACACAATGAAGGGACAACAATTTCTCTATTTATGTTGTTAGAATTCACAACCTTAAGTAAGAATTTAAATGAAGTCCGCAAAACTGCCTTATCCTGATGAAAAATCAGAAAAGGAGATTCACAAGAGAGCAGAAAATTCAGAAATTCTTCTAGCGAAGAGATGGCCAAAAGAAACAACACTTTCCAAGAAAGTAGTTTAATGTCCAAAGAATGCATAGGCTCAAATGGAGGAGCCTGTAAAGCCTTCAAAACTAAATTAAGACTCCAAGGAGGAGAGATTGATTTAATGACAGGCTTGATACAAACCAATGCCTGAACAAAACAGTGAATATCAGGAAGCTTAGCAATCTTTCTGTGAAATAAAACAGAAAGAGCAGAGATTTGTCCCTTCAAGGAACTTGCAGACAAACCCTTATCCAAACCATCCTGAAGAAACTGTAAAATTCTAGGAATTCTAAAAGAACACCAAGACATTTAAGTCTTCCAAACTCGATAATAAATCTTTCTAGAAACAGATTTACGAGCCTGCAACATAGTATTAATCACAGAATCAGAGAAACCTCTATGACTAAGCACTAAGCTTTCAATTTCCATACCTTCAAATTTAATGATTTGAGACCCTGATTAAAAAAACGGACCTTGAGACAGAAGGGGTGGCCTTAATGGAAGTGGCTATGGTTGGCAACTGGACATCCAAACAAGATCCACATACCAAAACCTGTGAAGCCATGCTGGAGCCACAAGCATCACAAACTATTGCTCCGTGATGATTTTGTAGATCACTCTTGGAAGAAGAACTAAAGGCGGGAAAATATAAGCAGGTTGATAACACCAAGGAAGTGTAAACGCATACACTGCTTCCGCCTAAGGATCCCTGGACCTGGACAGGTACCTGGGAAGTTTCTGGTTTACATGTGAAGCCATCAGATCTATTTCTGGAAGACCCCACATCTGAACAACCTGAGAAAACACATCTGGGTGGAGGGACCACTCCCCCGGATGTAAAGTCTGATGGCTGAGATAATCCGCTTCCCAATTGTCTATACCTGGGATATGAACCAAAGAAATTAGACAGGAGATGGATTCCGCCCAAAGCAAGTATCCGGCATACTTCTTTCATAACTTGGGGACTGCGAGTCCCACCCTGATGATTGACATATGCCACTGTTGTGATATTGTCTGTTTGAAAACAAATGAACGGTTCTCTCTTCAACAGAGGCCAAATCTGAAGAGCCCTGAAAATCGCACAGAGTTCCAAAATATTGATTGGTAACCTTGCCTCTTGAGATTTTCAAACCCCTTGTGCTGTCAGAGATCCCCAAACAGCTCCCCAACCTGAAAGACTCGCATCTGTTGTGATCACAGTCCAGGTTGGACGAACAAAAGAGGCCCCTAGAACTATATGATGGTGATCTAACCACCAATTCAGAGATAGTCGAACATTGGGATTTAAGGATATTAATTTTTAACGTTTGTCTGTTAGAGACAGAGTCATGGACACTGAATCTATCTGGAAACCTAAAAAGGTGACCCTTGTCTGAGGAATCAAGGAACTTTTTGGTAAATTGATCCTCCAACCATGTCATTGAAGAAACAACACTAGTTGATTCATGTGAGATTCTGCAGAACGTAAAGACTGAGCGCTAGTACCAAGATATTGTCCAAATAAGGAAACACCGC